>NC_067400.1:142464774-142764774 GCF_016432865.1 Antechinus flavipes
TTGTTTCAGGTTCTGGCCAAAACAACTTCTTGTAAGATTAGATCAGGAAAGGACATTGTACCAGAAAAAGGGTAAAGTGGGGGTAGTACATCTCATGAAGAGGCATAGAAAACCTATTATATCTGAGAGAAAGAATGGAGGGGGATGAATATAGTGGGTATCTTACTGCCTTCAGAATTGGCTTTAAGTGAAAAATCTTAAGACATATTCAATCTATGGTGAAACTTCTCCCATCTCATTGAAAAGTGAGAAGGGAAAAGTGGAAAGGGAAGGAATAAGCTAAGGGGAAGGGAATACGGGAACTGGGAGGGAAAGGGGTAAGATAGGGGGAGGAACTCTAAGGCGGGGGGAGGGACACTAAAAAGGGAGGGCTGTGAGAAGCAAGGGGTGCTCACAAGCTTAATACTTGGAAGGGGGGGAAAGGGGAAAGAAGGGAGGAAAGCATAAACCGGGGTCAACAAGATGGCAAGTAATACAGAATTGGTCATTCTAACCATAAATGTGAACGGGGTAAACTCCCCCATAAAGAGGAAGCGGTTAGCAGAATGGATTAAAAGCCAGAATCCTACAATATGTTGTTTACAGGAAACACACCTGAAGCGGGGAGATACATGCAGGTTAAAGGTAAAAGGTTGGAGCAAAATCTACTATGCTTCAGGTGAAGTCAAAAAAGCAGGGGTAGCCATCCTGATCTCAGATCAAGCTAAAGCAAAAATTGACCTAATTAAAAGAGATAAGGAAGGACACTATATCTTGCTAAAGGGTAGCATGGATAATGAAGCACTATCTATATTAAACATATATGCACCAAGTGGGGTAGCATCTAAATTCTTAAAAGAGAAACTAAGAGAGCTGCAAGAAGAAATAGACAGTAAAACTATAATAGTGGGAGATCTTAACCTTGCACTCTCAGAATTAGATAAATCAAACCACAAAATAAAATAAGAAAGAAGTCAAAGAGGTAAATAGAATACTAGAAAAGTTAGATATGATAGATCTCTGGAGAAAATGTAATGGAGACAGAAAGGAATACACTTTCTTTTCAGCAGTTCATGGAACCTATACAAAAATTGACCATATATTAGGACATAAAAACCTCAAACTCAAATGTAGTAAGGCAGAAATAGTAAATGCATCCTTTTCAGACCACGATGCAATGAAAATTACATTCAACAAAAAAGCAGGGGGAAGTAGACCAAAAAATAATTGGAAACTAAATAATCTCATACTAAAGAATGATTGGGTGAAACAGCAAATCATAGACATAATTAATAACTTCACCCAAGAAAATGATAATAATGAGACATCATACCAAAATGTATGGGATGCAGCCAAAGTGGTAATAAGGGGAAATTTCATATCTCTAGAGGCCTATTTGTATAAAATAGAGAAAGAGAAGGTCAATGAATTGGGTTTGCAATTAAAAATGCTAGAAAAGGAACAAATTAAAAACCCCCAGTCAAACACTAAACTTGAAATTCTAAAAGTAAAAGGTGAGATCAATAAAATTGAAAGTAAAAAAACTATTGAATTGATTAATAAAACTAAGAGTTGGTTCTATGAAAAAACCAACAAAATAGACAAACCCTTAGTAAATCTGATTAAAAAAAGGAAAGAGGAAAATCAAATTGTTAGTCTTAAAAATGAAAAGGGAGAACTCACCACTAACGAAGAGGAAATTAGAGCAATAATTAGGAGTTACTTTGCCCAACTTTATGCCAATAAATTCGACAACTTAAATGAAATAGAAAAATACCTCCAAAAATACAGCTTGCCCAAACTAACAGAGGAAGAAGTAAGATTAGATCAACTCTAATTACTTAGCAGTTAGTAAGGATTCCAACATCTCCCCCTTTCTTTTGTTTTAAAACATAGGGGGTTTCTGAGGGGGTACACATAAATCCATCAATATGGGCCAGAACTTTGTAACAGATATACATGGTATACATAAATCCATCAATATGGGAGGCATTATACATAATTTACTGAGCACATAGCAATATAACACAGGCTAGTAGTAATGTAACAAATAACAAGAATCAATCTGAAAATTTACACATGTCCATAAGTCCTAGAAACAGTCCAATAGGATTCCATTGTCCATTAGTTCATGTGCCAGGAATCTAATAATTCTTGTGAGCACAATCAGCAACAGAACCACCCGATATTTCTTGGGTCTTCTCCTTTGTTTCAAGGGTCTGCTCCATCTTTCTGCGATGGACAAGGCGAATGCGGCTCGTAGGCACCCATCTGATTCCTTCTCCACCTGTAGAGATGCAAGCAAATCCTCTCCCCCAAGCAGTTAGTCTATCCGGTCCCTTCCATTCACCACTTTCTGGGTCTCTCCACATCACCTGGCAATTATCTAAAGATAGTGGAGCTGCTCGCACTGGACACTGCTCTTCTGGTGGGTTATAAAACCTGTCTGCTGGAGCCAGTGCATCTTTATCAAAGATTAAAAAATTAATGGTATAGAGAACTAAATTTAGAAGTTCTCTAGGGTTACCCGTGGCTCCTCCTTTCTTTTGTTTTTGGAGGAGTGTCTTAATGTCTCTGTTTCTTCTTTCTACTATTGCTTGACCTTGAGGATTGAAGGGTATGCCAGTAGTGTGTAGAATCTTATACTGTGCACAAAAGTGTTCAAAATGTTTGGAGGTATATGCCGGTCCATTATCTGTTTTTATTTCTTGTGGCACACCCATAATTGCGAATGCTTGAATGAGGAATTCAGTGACCACTCGGGCTGTCTCTTTTGCTGCTGGTATGGCAAAAGTGAATCCTGAAAAGGTGTCTACCACAACGTGGATAAAAGACAGACGACCAAAAGATTTATAATGAGTCACATCCATTTGCCAGATTTCATTGGGTCTCAAACCACGAGGGTTCTTCCCTGGAGGCAGTGTAGGAGCGTGGAAGGGAAGGCAAGCTGTACAGCTTTTCACTATGCTCCTAGCTTCTTCTTTTGTAATCCCAAACTGTAAACGCAAAGCTCGAGCAGCCTGATGGTATTTAGAATGGGATTCCTGGGCCTCCTGAAATAAAGGCGTACTGGCCAACATAGTTAAAAGGCTATCTGCCTTTGAATTTCCATCAAAAATAGGACCTGGAAGTCCACTATGTGAATGGACATGCAGGATATAAATCTTTCCTGGATGCTTTCTCACTTGCTCTTGAAGTTCCTTAAAGAGCTGATATTTGGGCTGTGGCAATTCTTTGTACCACACCTACTGAATAGGCTGAATCAGATATTATATTTATGTCGCCTGGGTAATAAGTGAGAGCTAGCATGATCGCATATAATTCGTTCTGCTGAGTGGACTGAAAAGGAGTTCTGACTACTCTTTTTACAGTTAGATCATGAGAGTATACAGCACAAATATTTTGTTTGGCTGCGTCTGTAAAGATGGTTGGTCCTTCAAGAGGAACCTTAGAAACCTTCTCTTCAAAAATCCATTGCCAATTATGCAGTAGTCTGGTTATCTTTAATGGAGATCCATGTGCAAAATTGGAGCCATGGCCAATAAAATCTGCCACTCTGGGATGGTTTCACAGCATACATTAATTTGTGCATTTGTATAGAAGGTATATATCTTGTCAGGTCTTGTCCCAGATAATTGTACTGCTCGCTTAATGGCCTTTAATAGAATTCTAGCCACAAGCACTGGGTAAGGCGTAAGGCTTTGTTCTGGTTGTGCTGGGAGGTTCACCCACTCTATCACACTGTCTCCTTGATGAAGGACTGCTGTGGGTGCTTCTTTCGTAGCAAAAACTGATATTTCCAAGGGTTTTTGAGTTACTCTCTCAACTACATTGGATAAAGCCAGTTCAACTTCTCTCAAGGTCTCTTGAGCTTCTTTTGTAAGCCGGCGTGGTGAATTTAAAGCAGTGTCTCCCCTTAAAATGTCATATAGGGGTTGCAATTGATTGGTAGTTAAACCTAATACTGGACGCATCCATTGGATATCTCCTATTAATTTTTGGAAATCATTTAAGGTGTTCAACCTCTCTGTTCTTAAAGACAGTTTTTGTAGTGTAAGTGCCTTAGGATATATTTCATATCCTAAATATTGAAAAGGAGCATGCCTTTGAATTTTTTCTGTAGCGATATGAAGTTTGTAGTATCTTAGTGTTTCTATGGTTTTTTGTAGACATGCTTCTAGAATTTGTTCCTCAGGTGCACAACCCAATATATCCAAAAAGAGGGAGCTTGGTGGGGAAGAGGAGCCGGCTTTCACTTCAGGGAATTCAGCTGTGCCCTCCATGATTCGAGTTCATGTCTTAGCTCCTGGTCTTTCCCAGCTAAGAGCTCCCATCACAAAGCCACTGTACAAGGTGGCAGGTTGGATGGTGCCCGCTGGGGTAGGGAGGGGATTGAGAAGAGTGGGTAGGGAAGGTGGGTAGGGGAACAATGAAGATGTCATTCTCTCTTCCTCAGATCCTAGGGTGCTCGTCTTAGAAGCTTGGGCAGTCTGGGATGTTACTACGGGTCTGCTTAAAAATCATAGCATTTTCACATAAGACAAGAAAAAGAAAAATGGCAGAAACACTACTGGGGAAGACCTGGGAAAAACATGGAAAATTACTCTTATCCTGCCTCAGTTTCCTCTCGTCATTTTGAAACAGGAATAATAAATTATCGCCTGTATTATAAAGATTAACATGGTTTCACAAAGGTAAATTACAGAGCTATTTTCATTAAGGCAACGACCCTTGTAATTCTTTTTCACACATAAAATTGCTTTGAGCCCAAAACACTGTTACATCTCTTATAGTTGTATCATATGAACAGACCACAAACAGTGCAGTAGATAGGTTACATATACAGTAAGAGGCAACATTGTATGCCATGATGGGAAAAATGTTGAATTTGCAGTTAGAAGGCCTGGGTTTGATTCTAGGATCTGCCTTTAATTAGCTGTGGCTTTGGGTAATCACCTCATTGGGTCTCAGCTGCTAGTCTATAAAATGAGGTTGGATTGTTAAATGGCCTCGAAGGTCCTATCCAGCTATAAATCCATTATTATTGTAAACCAATGAAAACCCCTGGCCATTTTGTTCCAGGCTATCTTTCCTGAGGGTGCTGCATTATTGGTAAGAGAAAGGGTGGGATGTTCTCTTTTGCCCCATTCTCTCAAATTCTGTCAATTATTTCATGTTCTCTCTTACCAGGTGATTTTTACCTTCTTTCTAAATCTTGTATAGTAAGAGAACTATATAAATATGTATACATATATTGTATTTAATATATATTTTAACATATTTAACATGTATGGGACTACCTGCCATCTGGGGGGAGGAGTGGAGGAAAAGAGGGGAAAAGTTGGAACAGAAGTTTTTGCAAGGGTCAATATTGAAAAATTACCCATGCATATGCTTTGTCAATAAAAATCTATAATAAATAAATAAACAAGCAAATAAATAAATAAATACATAATGAAGAAACAAATAAATGAATAAATAGATAAATAAATAAATAATGAATGAATGAATAAAAGAAGATACAGAACACTGTGCTAGGTCCTGGGGAGTTAAGAAATTTAAATAAGACCCACGTAAATGTCTAATAACCAAATTTCCAAAAATGTATGTACTATTTTATATTTAATACTTATTAATATTTTCTTTGTAATTATCCTAGGTCAAGAAAATCAACAAAACAAGAAATCAGGTTTAAATTGTAACATTCACTGTATTCCAAGGTGTAAAAACTGATATTGAAAATTTAATGATCTCTAGGTAGTATTATCGATCATTGGATCATATCTATACAACATTGCTTTTGCCTCAATAAATCTTCCAGTCTAGTAATCTAAATTATCCTCCGTGTTTATAGTTAGAATTTCTGACTATTTTTAAAAATCACCCCCTCCATAATCTCTATTCCTAATTCTTGACCTTAGCTATGGATATCTTTGTCTCTGAATTTTGCTTTTAAGACCTAAAGTAATTGACAACTTCTTAATGATTTGATTAGTATCTGTTGACTTTACATCTTCCTTGCTTAGATTTACATTTTGTATGTTTTTGTAGCCTTTGTTCACCTCTCTAAACAAGATTTCTGACTTCTTAAGACTGTATTACCTTACAGTAAAAATCTCCTCTCTAAATGACATGTATTTATTTTAATATTTTAATTTTTGATTACATGCTAAAATGATTTTAATATTCATGTTTTATTTGAGTTTCTAATTCTTTCTTCCCTTTTTCCTTCTTTTTCATTAAGACGACAAGAAATTTCACATAAGTTATATGTTGCAATCATGGGAAATATTCTGTATTATTCATGTTATGAAAAAAACAGCAAAAAGGAAGTTAAGAAAAAAAAAATTCAACCTGTATATAGATTCCATCAATTCTTTCTCTGGAGGTAGATATAATTTTTCGTTATAATTTCTTCACAATAGTCTGGGTAATTGTATTTCTGAGAATAGCTAAATCATTCACAGTTGATTATTATACAACATTGCTGTTACTATGTATAGTATTTTCCTGGTTCTGCTCATTTTACTTTGTATTAGTTCAAGTAATTTTTCCAGGTTTTTCTAAGAGCATCCTGCTTATCATTTTTATAACACTATAGTATTCTACCACAATCATATACAACTTGTTTAGCCACTCCTTAATTGATAGGAATTGGTTCAATTTATGGTCCTTGCCACCCAAAAAGTTTTGTTATAAATATTTTTATACATGTAGGTCCTTTCATTTTTGTTTTTATTTTTTAAAATCTTTTTGGGTAGGGACTTAGTGGTATTTCTAGGTCAAAAGATATGAATCATTTTATTGCCCTATGAGCATAGTTCTAAACTGCTTTTATACACACACACACACACACACATGCATCCATATCCATACACGTATGTGTATAAATGTGTATTCAATCAGCAACAACTTCTCTTTTTCTAAAGTTAGCTCCCCAACTTAAATGTGAATGAAAGAAAACCGATTCTTAGAAATATGTATAATTAAGCAAAACAATTCTGCATGGCCAAGGTATATCTTATTTTTCCTTTGAGTCTTTCATTCTCTATCATGAGATACATAGCAATTTATTATTAGTTAAATGGCAGCATGTTTAGTCATTATGTTAATCAGAGTCCATGTTTCTTTCAACATCATTTTTCCTTACCATATTGTTGTCATTGAAAAAGTTGTGTTTTGTTTTTTTTTTTTTTTTAATTTGGCTTGTTCACTCTTTGCATCAGGTAAAAGAAGTTGTTCCAGATTTCTCTGAAACCATTAATCTCTTCATTTCATATTTGTAAATCATGACTTGAGCAACAATTCTCTATGCCACTAGTGGAATCAAGCTATTAATTCCTTTCCAAATGTTTTTTCAAAAACTTTCATTTCTTTTCCAACTTTTCACTTA
This sequence comes from Antechinus flavipes, assembly GCF_016432865.1. Lineage (NCBI taxonomy): Eukaryota > Metazoa > Chordata > Mammalia > Dasyuromorphia > Dasyuridae > Antechinus > Antechinus flavipes. The sequence goes on from NC_067400.1 coordinate 142,472,147, forward strand.
GAATTCTCATTTTATTTATAAAAATCATTTTAGCTGTTACTTTAACTCTTGCCTAATCTCTTCCAAGAAATCTAGTTGAACCTGGCTCCAAGATTTGTTTTTTTCATTTGGACTATGCTTATAGATAATTTAAAGTCATTCTTTTTAGAGGGTGTGGGTCTTTAGCACCTATGTCATCATAATAGCTTTTTTATGGTGAGACTCTTTTTTTTTCTTTGTTCATTCCTCCAGCCTACTTCCTGACTTAAGACTTGATATTGAGAGAAGTCTCTGTTACTTTTGGAGTGAAGATCTGAGCTGGACTTCTTGATGTTTTCTTCACATATTGGTGACTGCATTGCTCCAGAATCTTTGGAATAGCTCAGATTGGAGATTACTATCACTAGATTCAGTTCCCATTTTCTATCCATTTTGGATCTGTGACTTGGGATTGTGTAATAGGTATTAAACCTATTAAAAGTTTCTCTTTCTAATAACTGGATCATGGTATACATTTGATTCTAGTAAACAGCCTTATCTGGAAGCTAGAATACTCTGGCAGCTGCCCCTGACAAGAATTGATCTTATTGTTTATAGACCTCTCCCTAAGTTGTTTTTTTTTTTTTTTTTTAACCAACTTTGACTAGAAAATAACTCATTCAGAATTGTCCTTAGATTTACTAATCAGGATTCAGTATGACATGTTTTCTAGAAATGTCTGAAGCTTTGTTGCTGTGGGGAGAGCTTACTGTATTACTTTTTAGTTCTTCACTATTTTGGCTAGTGAGTAATCCATATGGGTCTTATATTACAGAATCACTAACATGCTGCTATTAAAAACCTGACCAAATTAGATAATGGAGAAAAATCTTCAGTTAATTTGAACAGCATTTAAATCTCCAATTTAATTCCATTTAATTTGTTATATGAAGGAATGCTATATAAAAATATTTGAAGTCTGACTTGGATTGTGAAAGTCAAGATTTCAAAAGTCGAATGAGGACAAGGAAGTTTCCCATTTGTGGTTTAAAGTTAGATTCTTTGGCTACATATTCTGTCTTCCACCACTACCTCCCTCTCCCAATCATAAATGCTGCAAGTGGAAAACTAGGTGACAACAGTGCACAGAAATCCAACCAAATACTTTTAATGTAAAAACAAACAAACAAACAAACAAAAAATAGTAGAAAGGGTCAGACCCAGAACAACCCTTGGACAAATTATTTTATCTTTACTTAATATCATTATTATTACAGTGTAGAAATTTATTTAGATAATTTCCAAGGTATCTCCTGCTTTAAATCTAAAGCTATGATTGATTTTTTGTAAACCATATATTTGCTAATGGTTCATAGACACAAATACTGTGGAGGATGAACACATTATAGGGCTGAGATACAAACTTTATCTTATTACTAGAAAACAACTGTCTCATGTAGACATAAGATAAATATAAAACAGATAGACATATATGACAGAATATAAAATACATTATCTTTAAAAATAAAATAAGCATTAATAATAGTAAATATATTAGTTACAGTGTTTTATAAAATGATGAAGTTACCCTTTCATTTAGTTTCTTTATTTTGTATTTCTATGCACAGTTAATTCTATCAAGAAAAAAGAATCAACTATCATAAGACCATGAGGTTTGTCATAACACATCAAACCATTGCTTTATCAAATTTAGTGTCTTATTTCTTCACTGGCCATAACCTAATGCTTAAGGCAAAGATAAAAAAAAATTCATAATTCATATTTTTATTGATAAACGTGTAGGAAAAATAAATGTGTCCTTACTCAGCCCTGTAGGCAATCAGTTTATGCTCTGAAGCATGAGATTTGATTTTTTTTTTTTTATCCTATACAACCAGCAGTCCTAGTTAATGGTTACAAATTTATTCAGCTTTAAAAAATCCACTGTGAACTGAATTGAATACATCTTATGTATTGTGAATTTACCAGGTTAATTAGAAGTTTGAACAATCGTTATGGTCTCTTTAACTTGATATCCACCACTTATTTTGGAACTCCATTCATAGAATGATCCAAGAAAATATAATAAAATATGTGCTTTTATTATCCCAGTTAAGCCACATTCATTTATCCAAAATTTTTTGATTTAAGTATTTTTGTCATTCTAATAGGTCATTTAGATTTTTTACTTCCTCTATTTTCAGTCACAAAAATTACTCAGTTAATCATAAAATTAATACTTTGTGCAACTTGGTTTCATAAGATAAAATAACATTGATAATTTTTTTCATTCTCTATGACTAATTTGATCAGCCTTTTATTGCATCATTTCAAGAAGGTCATAATTAAAGACTCATTACTTATTTTATATCTGTGAAAATTTCACACCCAGGGGATCAGATGAGAGTTCATAACATGAATCAATGAAAATCCATCATAATCACCGAAGGATAAAGTTTTGTTGTACTAATTATGTGTCAGTGGTATCATCTTTGGAGCAGGAAGTACTGAATTTTAAATTTTTTCATTGTGATATTTAACATTACTCAAGTTTATAGAATTTTGAATTGTTGACATTTAATATGACACAAAAAACCCTAAAGTACTCATATAATAGTAGTAGAACCTTGACATGAGACAATAGGAAGATGAGACCTGTAAGCTGTTAGCGCATATAGTTCTCGTCATTGAGTAAATTCTCAATAATTGCTTTATTCAATAAATCTATCTGTCCATCATATTTCTGTCTACCTATCTTTCAGTTCATTATATGTCTTCTTATTGATGTAAATGGGAGATTTTTTTTTACATACTGCAAAACTGAGTCACTAAAAGAAATATATATATATAATATAAATTAAAATATAAATAAATAAAAGAAATATATATGCATATATATGTGTGTGTATATGTTTATATATAGAGAGAGAGATACATAAAAGTGTTTCACATAATCATAAAGATGATGCAAAATCTTGAACGATATTATAGAAAATTAAAATCTCTCACCAGTTAAATTAAATTCAAAATGGTTCATCTGTTGTACAAAAGAAATCCTAGTCTTTTCTCTGACAACCAGCCTTGTTAACTTCAAAGTTCCTCATGATTTGTAAGGTCAATTGTGGATAGACATCTATGAATAAAGATAAACCCAAAAAATTCTCTTCTAATTTTGTGATCTTGGTGGAAAATTGATGGAAAGTGTGGGTGATTGGAAGTGATGATAAGAAGTGTTTTTTAATCTATAAACATAAAATATTTTTGGTATTATAAACATAAGAGATTTATGTAATTGTCAATAAGCTTATATATGACCAGAAAAAATAAACCATTTCAATATTGAATTTCTCATGATAAAGAAAAGCAAAAGATACATACCAGTTTCAGTTCCTAATAAGATGGCTTACATCTTCTCATCAGAAATGAGCAAATGAAGTAAGTAAACAGTAGAGGTAGTTGTATTAAGTGCCAGTCATAGAATTTCAAAATGTGAAGAAACTTTAAAAGCCTTATAATGCAAACAATTTTGAAATAAAATATTATCTATAATATGAATTGAAAGTTATTATCCATTCTTTGCATGCATGGATTCAGCATAAAGGAAACTTCTATGTCCTAATGAAGCTCATTTGCCTTTGGGATAGCTATTACTGTCTTTCTTTACCATGAGCACAAAAAAGTAGCTTTAATTCATTGCTTCTAGATCTATACTATGAGATGAAGCACAAGAATATTAACCCTTCCATGTGGCATCTCTTCAAATATTGACAAGCAGTAATATATGCACATACACACACACACACACACACACACACACACACACATTCTTTTCTGAAATCTAATAACCAAAAAGTTTTCAGCAAATCCCCAAAATGTCTGAGCTCCAAATCTTTCACCATTCTGGTTGCCCCTTTGTGAAAAGCATCCACCAAATCAATGTCCCTCCTAGCTGTGATACCCAATATCATCTGACCAAGACAAAGCATAATTATCACTCTGGCAAATGTGAATTGGATTAATTTGCTGGTATGAATAGTATCATATTCTGAGTCTATTTTTGGAAATTAAAAAAAAAAGAATTAAATTCTGCCTCTGATAACCATTCATTAACTCTATGACTACACATAACATGCTACTTTTCTGAGCTTTAGTTTCCTTACTTATAAAATAGGACTAAAAATTTAATATGCTTTACAAGAATATTTCAAAAGCTTAAATGAGAAATATATATAAATATTTTGAAAATATAAAGTTTCATTGATATATATTATATGTATTGTAATCATATTTTACACAGTATATTTAAAGTCCAATAAAATCTCCAACATCTTTTTGTACACAGTCATCTACCCATTGTTTACTAATATTTTACATATGATGCTGATTTTTTAACTCGAGTTTGAATCTTTACCTTGATCATATAAATCTGATCTTATTTCATTTGTCCCATTATACCATCAAGATCTTTTTGAATTTTGACATTGTTATAAAAAATATTAGCTATTGCTATTAGTTAATACATTTTGTTTCCAGTAAATAAATGATTCTGATTCCTCTATTCAAATCATTGATAAAAATGTTAAGCTGTAGATTAAACAGAATTTCTTGAAACATTCAACTGGTGAGCTCCTTGTTTCTTTTTCTCCCCATTATATTAGTAATAGAATCTAACTTTGAATCATAAAATGTTATGTCTTTGAAGAATCAAACATTTGAGTGACACAAAGAGCAATGGAGAGAAACAAGTACAAGAATATTAATAATGAAGGGCTGTATTCAAAGGATATGAAAACAATAAACAGCAAGTTTATGGTCAAAAAATGTCACAGACTGGTCTTTTGGTAAGTGTTATTGGTAACAATATTCCTCAAGTATGACATTTGTCCCTAAAAATTGTTAAAAGATTGACCAGAGAAGAACTAAAGAACATTATGAAAGGTAAAATGGACAATTTTGATTACATTAAATTAAAAGTTATTGCATAAACAAAACTAAGAAAAACAAGATTAAAAGGGAAATGCAAAGTTGGGGGGAAATCTTTACAGCCAGTATTTCTGATAAAGGTCTCATTTCTAAAATATATAAACAACTGTGTCAAATATATAAGAATATAAATCATTCCTCAATTGGTAAATGTCAAAGGATATGAACAGACAATTGTCAGATAATGTAATGGGCTGAAACTGAGTTGATGCACTGGGAGCACTTAAGGCTAATTACTAATTGGACAATACTCTATTAGCATTTGCTTGGAAAATGGCCTGACCCACCATTCCGTGAGGGCTCTATCTATTGTATAGGAGATTGGGTGGAGGATTTAGAGGATGGAGGGAGAAAGCCAGAGTCATTCCTGGTGGATTCATATTATGATTCCTCTCACTTCATATCTTCATTCCATTCATGTCCAAAAAAAATAAAGATCAAGAACTTTTGCTGATCCTGACTCTGGCTGATTCTAAAGTATCCAGGGTGCTAACATGGTCTTTAAAAGATAGCAAAATTAATGTCATTTGGAGTTATAGGAAAAAATGCTCTGAATCACAATTGATTAGAGAAATGCAAATTAAAACAAATTTGAGGTATCACATGAAATCTCTCAGATTGGCTAAGATGACAGGAAGGGATAGTGATAAATGTTGGAGGGGATGTGGGAAAATTGGTTCACTAATTCATTGTTGGTGGATTTGTGAAATGATCCAACCATTCTGGAGAACAATCTAGAACTATACCCAAAGAACTATGAAACTGTATATACCTTTTGACCCAGTAGTGCTATTACTTGGTCTGTATCCCAAGGAAATCATAAAGGAAGGAAAAGGACCCACATGTGCAAAAATGTTTATAGTAGCTCTTTTTGTGTTAGCAAAGAATTGGAAAAGGGTGGATGCCCATCAATTGGGGAATGGTTGAATAAATTATGGTACATTAAGATAATGTAATATTATTGTTCTATAACAAATGATGAACAAACTGATTATAGAAAGGTCTGGGAAGATTTACATGAACTGGTGTTGAGCAAAACCAGCAGAACCAGGAATGCATTGTACACAATAACAGCAAGAATGTGTGATGATCAACTTTGAAAGGCTTGATTCTCCTCAGTAGTTCTTTGATCCAAAGCATTCCCAATAGATTTTGGACAGAAAATGCCATTTGCATGCAGAAAAAGAATCAATGAATCTGAATGCAAATCAACACATGCTATGCTATGCTTCTTTTTTGTTTGTTTGTTTTTTTCTCTTCCATGGATTTTCCCTTTTGCTCTGATTTTTCTTTCCCAACATGATTCATAAAGCAATGTGTATTAAAAATAAACAATACAATTAAAAAAACCAAAAATTGTTAAAAGATGATTCCCAGCATGGTGGACTTATCTATGACAAATTTAGAGGAATACAAATATCATAAAGACTTAGAAGACATGGATGAGCTGTGATTGACACTGCTCAAACAAGCACCCATAGCAATGAAAGGATAAATGCATTAAAGAATTAAATTATGGTCATAAGGACATGATGTAGCATGATTTTTTAAAAAAATATATAATAAAGAATACAACTCAGCGTCAATAGTTATACACAAGTTGCTTCATGTTTTCAGAAGGCAATTCGGATGCAGGTTAGCCTATAATAATATAAAGATGTGACTGTACTGTTTTGATTCCCAGGAGACATATATTAGGCTTGGTAATGCACACTTTTTTGGGTTAACATGAGGAAACTACAGAAGACATTTTGATTGAAAATTCTTAATATGACTCATTTTAACCATACAACAACTATTCTTACATACAACAAAAATTCTTAATATGCAAGTGACCTCTCCCTTTAAAAAAAATCAAATTCCTTGGTAAGACTAAGAATAAGGCCATCAAATTAATGGGCAGAAAGAAATATTATAGAAATGTCTAAAATACAAATAGCCTCTAAAACTAAAAGAAGCCAGTATAGGACTATAAATTATCTTGTAAGTTTTATTTATTTAGGGGATAGCCAAGATTTTATACATTCTAACAATCTCAATATTATAATTAACTGATCCTTAAAGAGGGTCACAGATAGTGGGGAACTCTGGGTAATGTATAAGTCCCTTTAGTCCAGTAGAATTCTGCTGATGTGTTTGGTTTGGCTCACCATCATCCTTAAGGGAATCTCAGCCTTCCCAAGAAGTTAGGGGGCGTGACAACCTGTGATGGAATTAAATCAAAGTGATACTCAAGTTGCAAGGAGATATCTGCACACAATAGCAAGTTGTTTATGTGGTCCCACATGCATAGTATATAATTAACACATGCACAGTGTATTGTAGTTATGTAATTGTATGAGGGTATACAAAGCTGAGAGAATTTGGAATAAACAAACTCCTCCTTCTATTTGACCATCTTTGTGAATCCTGCCCCTTCACTACTCACCTGTCATCAGGATTTGGGGTGATACCAAAATACTCCAGTGAGGGAGATCGTAAAATAAATATATCCACCTTTACAATTATTAGATATCAATTACCTTTTTGAAAATAACATTTTAAATCAAATGCCTAGAGTACAACTATAGAATTAATAAATCAATACTCAAAATCAAACTTAAATTTCAATTTAATTGAAGGAGAAAGAAAACTTAATACTTCAACAGTAGACAATAAAGCAACATAATATATGAATGAATTTTTTTTTAAATTCTGCCTATGTTTTAATACTTCTCACAAAAATGGAAGATATTCTGTGTACAGGCCATAATGCTGGAGAAAAGGAAAGAGATTTCATTAGAATGCTTTGTTTTCATAGTGCCTAATCTCATTTTTATTAAATATTTAGAATGCTATTTGATGAATAAGATATATTTATCAATACAAGGTAAAATATTAGTTGATAGCCTAAACTGGTACTATAAATGATAAGCTGCCAATAGATAATACCAATGAGCAAAATGGAATTGAAAAACAATCAGCTAGTCTTTTTTTTTTGAGTGGAAAAGGAGTGTTTCTATATTACAGCCAAACACTTATTCCAATGTTCTCCCTGCTCATTGCTAAATAACTATTTATAATAACTGAATGAATTGACATGATTTAGACCTAAGTGCTTTAAACTTATAAAACACAAATGGTCCTCTTTCATGAGAATAGGGAAAATTATTTGTGTTATCTGATTTTTTCTTATAAATTTTCTGACACTTGAAATAGAATGTGGTTGCTATTATCATTCCCATAGAAATGAAAATACATTTCATTCATTCATAAAATACACTATAAAGTAAAGTGGAGAGAGTGCTAGAGTGGAATTAGGAAGATGTAAGTACAAATCCTATCTCAGATATTTACAGCTTTATGAAATCACTTAACCATCAACCTCAGTTTCTACAATTGTGAATTATGAACAATAATAATAGCACCTTACTCACAGGGTTGGTAAGAAGTTAAAATGAGAAAATATGGAAAGTACTTTATTTTTATATTTTCATTTTTTAAATTACAGCTTTTTATTTTCAAAATATGCAGAGTTTTCACCATTCACCCTTGCAAAACCTGTGTTCTAATTTTTTCTCCCTCTTCCCCAGTTCCCCTCTCCTAAATAGCAAGTAATCCAATATATTTTAAATATATGACCTTCTTCTCTACATATTTCCACAATTATCATGCTGTATAAGAAGAAGAGATTAAAAAAGAAAAAAATGAAAAAGAAAACAAAAAGGAAGCATACAGCAACAAAAATGATGAAAATACTATACTGTCATCCACATTCAGTCCCACTGTCCTCTTTCTGTATGCAGATGGCTCTCTTCCAAATCTATTAGAATTGGCCTGAATCACCTCATGGTTGAAAAGAGCCACACCCATTAGAATTGATTGTCACATAATTTTATTGTTACAATGTTCTCTTGGTTCTACTCACTTAGCATCAGTTCATATAAGTCAGTCCAAGACTTTGTGAAATTATTCTGCTGATCGGGAAAGCACTTACAAAACTTTAGAGTACTATGAATATTCTAGTTATTATTTTTGGTAGTTGTTTTATCATTATTATAGGGTTAGAATGCATTCTTAAGCTTATCTAGGTCAATCCTAACTTATTCACTATTAACTTCAAAAAATTTCCCACAACTACTATAAGATCTCCAGTGTTGGAAAATTTAAAAGGCAGCACATTCCGTGATTGTACTGTTCTAAATTGAGACAAAGCTTATCTCCTATTCACTGGTTCCCAAATTTCCTTTAAAGTCACAAAAAATAAATACAATCCTTTTACACATAAGAGCTCTTAAAATTTTTAAATGCAGTTCTCTTCACCTTCTTTTCCCCATGGCTATTATTGGACACCAGACATTGTACATGACATATTTGTGAGTCTGTTCCTCCCCCTCACCAGTGCTCCATCTTTGCTATGTTATTTTGGATATATTCTAGTTTATTTATGTTCCTCTAAAAATGCAATGTGTAGAACTGAATATAAAGGTGCATATGGGATCTGATGAGCTCAATGTATAATAATCAGATAACCTTCACATTCTGGGAAGTATACTTCTATTATTGTAACAGTGTGACTTAGTATTTTTTATTGTTTTTAGTTTTATTATCATTTTATAGTTTGGTTTTGATATGTAGATATACCATTCTTTTAGCTTGTTAATAGCCAAAATCCTATTTTTTTCATTTAATATACTATTTTCACAAAATTTCTTTCCCATGTTTCCTCTTTTTTTACCTCCCTTTCTGAATCCCTTGGCTTTCTTCAATTCTCAACTCAAATCTTAATCCTCAAAAAAGGCCTTTCCCACTGAAAAAAAACCTTTACTCTGAGATTACCTACCATTTTTATGACAAAAATATATAAATATATGTATTTGTATAATTTAAATATATATATATATATAGTTATAGTTATTTGACCATTATCTCCTCCAGTAAAAAGTGACCTTTTTCAGCAAAGAAGCAATGAGTCTTTCTCTACATCTCTAGCACTTTATTCCAATGAAAGACATAAGTGCCTACTGCCTGTCATCAAGTGGTAAGGTATGGAGTCTTTATTTATTTCCCACTTTATCTTTCCAAATTTGAAATTTTAAAACTAAGTATAGGACTTTACCTTTTTCTCCATTAGATTTTATCTTGTTAGAATGAACTTCTTCTGCAAAACTCTTATACCAATGTCTCATTACATCATGTAGGTGCCTTATTATGGAATGAGTGGTTATTATGCCAGCTGATCACAAAATCTGGCAGGCTCTATTTTTTGGAAAAAGTTCAAGTACTGATCGGCAATGGACCAAGTACTGAAATCCAGGAACCTGCCCAACTAAGTATGGAGATACTGATCACCAGAAGGTTGGCTAACAAGTAATGAATTTTTTTTGGCCCCAGCAATCCATTAACTGGGCAAAAATACAAGTTGGCCTTCAGCTCTGTACAATCCCCTTCTGCTTCTTCAATGATGATGGGGGAATGGTGGGAACAGAGGGTTGAGGTTTCTAAGAATCTTATAAGACTTCAGCCGTCCATAATCATCTAAGTAACCAGCTATAATTTTAATGTTACTGTTGTCTAATGACTCACTTGTTAACATACTCTTAGAGGACAAAACATTATTCATTTTGGTTTTCTTGCTATAAACAAAATTAATTGTTTAAGAAAATTACCAGTAAATGGAAGGAATAAAATTTGCTACAGTACTCAAAGGGTTAAACTGAATGGAGGCCTGGGAAAGAAAGTGACTCAAATTCAGAGATTTAAAGCTTGAAAATAAATCCAAGGTTTAAAGTTTGTTATACAGAAATGAGATCTTGTGGTCCACTCACAAATCTAATGATTAAATAGCAATGTATTCTGAGAATAGAAAAACATTTATTAAAATGAATTAAATATGTATTAAAGCAAGAATGAATAGTTTGCATTTATAGAAACAATTCTAGTATTTTCAATCTGTATGTAATCTTATCATAAACTGCTTTCAGCAAAGGTCAAAATCTGAAGAAATAAGAGATTAGTATTATTATTACAGAAAGAAAATAAAGATTAGTACAATCTCACAAAACAGTCAAAGCTAAAGTCATATCATTCCAAGAAACACTGTAATTGAAACCAGAAATTCAATGAACGCATGAAATACAACAGATGAATTCTTTCTAGGGGAGCACACATACACATATATACACACAAACATATATATATATATATATATATATATATATATACATATATATATGTATATAAAATTATAATCTATATAATCTTGCATTATTTTTTCCACATAGAATGAAATATGACTGCTAGTGATTTTTCTAATGATCTTGATCCATGCATTGGTAAACCACCACAATCGGAATCAACCAACTTAATATATGATGGGATAAAATTAATATGAGATAAGAATATAATATTGAGGAAAGTAGCTGAACCTGATGAAAGTCTTGTAGAATTAATTCATAGCAGAAGTGACACAATTTTAAGAATGCTGCTGAATCTATTTTCAAGTTATGTTAAGGAAGGAAAGATTTTTAAAAATTAAAAATAGTATTTTTATGACAAAACATTTATCAAAAAGATATCACCAACTGCTAAATCATAATATTACTTTCCAATAGATAGATACATTTTGTAAAAATAATACACTTACTTTTGACTGTATCATTAATAAAAAAAATTGGAAAGGAACCAGGCATAATTTCACCAGTGAATTTTCTACAACAGATTACATCTACAAGTATTTACAATTCACAAGTGTTTAAAACTAATATAGAATTTTGGAGGATATAAGTAGCAGCAGCATATTATAGAAGAAAGAAAATGAAAAGCACTTTTAAGTTCTATTTATATTTTTAGTACAATTTTTGGTAATACTAATATTATTATTATGAAACCTGGGTAAGATGATATTATTATTCCAGAGATTTTAGCAATAATTCACAACATAATCAAAAATATGAAAATATGGAATGTTTCACAAATTCACTTGTCATTCTAGAATTAGATGATGCTAATGTTCTGAGCAGAGTATGAGTTAATACCATCCATTTATTCAAGGTAAAATTCTAAGCAAGTTGAGAATTTATAATATTGTGCTTTTGGCAGTATATGACTTCTAGCAGATACATCAATAATGTAAGCCTCCTCTTACTATTATTTATATTTTTGTGCAAGTTTTAAATGGTCTTCTGTAATGTATAATGTATTTTTTCACATTTGGCAGGGTGGCCAATAATAAATACCTGTTTACAATAATGTCACTTATGTGTCCCTTCATTTTTATCTAGTTTCAGATGCTCTACTCTGTGATTCTACCCATTGCTTCACTTCATGAAAATCCATGCAAACATAAGCATTTATGAGTTTTCCATTAGATCTGTTATATGTTAACCAGAAATATTTTTCCATGAACATGGTCCAGATTCTAATAATAATCTCTTCTAAAAATAATGTTATTTATAACAACCTTAGTTAAAATAATAATAATAATAACATAAGTGTAATAGACTAGATAAGTATACTTTGTTCAAAAGACAGCACATTTCTCAGTTGTGCAAATTAAGCATTATTTTTCCTAATTCATAATTATAGATAGGGAAATACATAAAGTATATGTGAATACTACTATAATCTGTCTCTAGAGGAAACCAGGTGGCACAATGGCTAAAGTGCCGGGTCTCAAATCAGGAATCTTTCTCAGTTCAAATTTGGCCTCAGGTCCTTATTAGCTCTGTGATCCTGGGTAAATCACTTAACCCTGTTTGCCTCAATTTTCTTATGTGTAAAATGAGCTGAAGAAGAAATCTAAATGAGAAAACAAATAATTGAACATAACTGAAAAACAGCTGAATAACAATAATCTGTCTCTTTATCCCAGGGCTAATAAAAGCTTTTCATGAATCTGAACATTTTATTTCTTATTCTGAGGAACATAAAATGTCCAGAGTTACCTTCTATTTGAATAGCCTTCATAATGTCCCTCTAGGAGCTTAGTCAGACATTTATAAACTCCCCCATCTCTTGTACAACATTTTTTTTTTCTAACCACCAAACTCTTTATATTGGTTTTATAGTAACTTTCCTTCCTAATCCTCTTGAACAAACTCTCCCATGATATCTCATATATTGTTTTTCTCTAATAAAATGAAAAACACAAAGATTCTTCTTAAGTTCTTTCTTCTTTCCATCAAAGAGAGAAACACGTCCATATATTAAATTTTGGTGAAGCAAGATAAGCATTGCTTAGTTTCTACATTCTTCCAGATATTTTGAAATCAAAGAGTCAAATTCACCATTGGGGTGAAGGAAAAAATTCACCATTAAGATTATGATAAGAACAACATCAAAATTGAAGTTCTCAAAAACAACTGTAGTCCTTTGTGGCAATCATTTAAAATTTCCATTCCACATTTTGGTGGGAAAGGGATTTTTCTCAATGAAATTTTAGGTTACTGCTTTTTAACTGGAAAATTTCTCACTCTATCTTATTGTCCAAGAAAATTTGTTGATCACTAGATTCAAACTCCATATATAAATATAGAAACTAATGAAAAAAAATTGAAAGGATTCTTCGTTTCCAGACAAAGTGTCAGTCTTTCTACACATCTTGATGTAACATATATATATATGTATAACAATATAAATTTAAATCTATTCCATTGGATAATTAAGATATCCTTAATATATGCTTCTATTAAGCCATATTATCTTAATAATATTCTGCTATTACTCAAAATTTATATAATGAGCAATAATTATTAATATAAATTACTCTCTCTAAAGTCTCATTACCACCTTTCCACTTGCATATAGCAACTTGGAGAGTAGAAGAACATATACAAAAATAATTAGAAAACATATTATCTTATGGTTCGTTAATTTCCTCTCATAGAGTACAGAAGTTCAAATAAGTCCCCCCAAAATTACTGCTTTTATGACTTTTTTTCTATTAAATACATCTTCTAAACAGTTTACTAAATATCCAGCGGCACTATACAACATCATAGATGATTTTAGGCCACTGAATTTAAGCAACACACATTTTGATTACAATGTATGTACCTCAAGAAATAACTCTATTTGTTGCACTTTATTTTGCCTGTGTACATTTAAAACTTTTGTGTATAGTAGAAAGAATCCTGCATTTGGAGTTAGAAAAACTCATTTCAAGTATCTATTCTGCAATTTAATAGTTATGTGAACTTTTGAATCTCTATGAACCTCAGCCAAATCTACAAATTTGGCTGTATTAGACTTAGACTGCAAGTTTTATCATATTGTTGGAATAATCATATTTTTTAAAAAGAAGGGTAAAACTGCTATCCAAATAAAAGGCATGATAATTAGGATCATTATACTAATTGCTTAAAAAAAAAAAAAAAGAAGATATAGGATTTTATGTTAAAAAAAATTTTGTTGTAACCCTTATACCTTGTTTGATATTGATTAATTCTTTTGATTTTTGTATTTTGGGCACTTAATTAATGATTTTATTTTCTCAGTGAAGCCGGCAAATAATTAGGCTTATATTAATATAATGTGGAAAATAACATTGAAAAGTTTATGAATAAATTGATACACATTTCGGTTTTTTGTTCAAAGTAGAATATTTCTTCTTCAAAAATTGGACATACTTAATTAAATTGAACTCTAAAGTCTTCAAATCAAGCAAATAGTTTTATTTTTTCCCACAAAAAAGGACATTACTTCAATTGATAGTTAACAACCTGCTGTCTCAGTAAACTGGGAGTTTTAATATTAAAGAGAGGCATCTGTGTCATTAAAAGTATAATACCAAAATTATATAAATAATGACTACAATAAGTCTGTGATTAATGACTTTGGTCACCAGAGAAAGCAACACAAAAATGGACTTAAGACTTTGTGTATAAAAAAGAAAACAAAAATACAAATGAAGGTGACCACACTGTACCAGACTTAAAACAATATTATAAAGCAGTGATCATCAAAACCATTTAGTTCTGGCTAAGAAATAGAGTAGTTAATCAGTGAAATAGATTATGTTCACAGAACAAAATCATCAATGACTATAATAATTTAGTGTTCAATAAAGCCAAAGACACCAACTTTTGGGATAAGAACTCACTATTTGACAAAAATTGCTGAGAATATTCGAAAATTTCTAGTCATATAAAAATGCTCTAAATCACTATTGATCAGAAAAATGCAAATTAGACAATTCTGAGGTACCACTACACACCTGTCAGATTGGCTAGGATGATAGGAAATGATAATGATAAATATTTGGAAAGACGTGGGAAAACTGGGACACTAATACATGATAGGTGGAGTTGTACATAACTTATATGTTATATATGATCCAACCATATGATTTATGATCCAATCATTCTGGAAAGCAATTTGGAACTATGTCCAAAGAGCTATCAACTTTGCATATCTTTTTCATCCAGCAGCATCTCTGCTGCGTCTGTATCCCAAAGAGATCATAAAAGAGGGAAAAGGACACACTTGTACAAAAATGTTTGTAGCAGCCCTTTTTGCAGTGACAAGGAACTGGGAACTGAGTGGTTGCCCATCATTTAGGGGATGGTTGAATAAGTTATTGTATATGGATGTTATGGAGTCTTATTGTTCTATAAGAAATAATCAAGAGGTTGATTTCAGAAAGGGTGGAGAGACTAACATGAACTGATGCTAAGTGAAGTGAGTAGAATCAAGAGAACATTATACACAGCAACAAGATTATGCAATGATCATTGTGAATTAGGCCAATGACGGAGAAGCTATCTGCATCCAGAAAGACTATGGGGATTTAATATGGATCACAACGTAGTATTTTCACCTTTTTCTATTGTTTGCTTGTTTTTTGTTTTATTTGTCATTCTTTTTTTTTTCCCTTTTTGATCTGATTTTTATTGTGTAGAATGACAAATGTAAAAATCTGTATATAAGAATTGTACATATTTAACATATATTTGATTACTTGCTGTCTGGGGGAGTAGGGGATGAAGAAAAATTTGGAGCACAATGTTTTGCAAGAATGAATGTTGAAAACTATCTTTGCATATATTTTGAAAATAAAAAGCTATTATTAAAAAAAGAAAACAAGAAAAAAATTAGATGAATTTAGTTATGAGAAATAGATAATTTGCTAGGATGGTTCTTACTGCAACCAAATGCATAGAGACAATACTAAAGAGCAAGAAAATAAATATAAAATCAATAATTAACATTACTATGAATTTATTATTGTTTATGAATTTATATAATTAAATAAAAGATTAAAAAGTTGGAAGAATGAAATTTTCTCTGATTTACAGAACCTTTAAAATCTCTCAAAAACAGAAATTATGTGCTGAAGATAAAGAAACTTCAGTTCTATCTATGATCCTTGGAATCTGGAAAAAAAAAAAAAGCATTTTTTAAAAACAAACTGATTTCTATACAAAATTTACTCAGCACCCATGCCCCAGTACATATCATCTTAGCCACAACAAGGTTCATTTGATGAAGCATAGGGTCTCCCTAAAATTTCAACCTCATCTTCCCTTTCTATTTCTTTTACTTTGGAAGCCCAACTTTAGACTGTGAAAGTCTGCTTAAAACTTAACCAGATAGCAAACAGACCTTTGCAGCACTTCATATTATAGAAATTCACTGGATCCACATAATCAACTCCATAGTGGGCAGGATTTTGTGCTGCAAAAAAGAGCTTTGCAGAAGAGCCATGAATGGAAGGAAATCGCAGAACACATGTCTGGACCTAAAAAGAGTATTACACTAAATTCTTCAATCCCAAGAGTTTCAGAGACCCAAACTACAAATATCAACCCTATAGAGTCAGCATGGCAGTTATCTTTACTCCTATAACTAGGTCACAAAACTAAGAAACAGAGAAAACAGAACAGAACACCAGGAAAGGTTGCAATGTGTGTATTAACATTGTGTAGCACTCCACTAAGCCTGAAGGTACATCCTTAACCAAAATGGGACTAGTAAAATCTACCTCAAAAATTACTTGAGGTGGAGACCAAGACTGCCGAGCTTGGGAAGAGACCGAGACTGAGATACTGCCCCAAGGAAACTATCTTCAGAGGCAGCAAGGCAGAGACTCAGAAACTAAGCCATAAAAAATGTAAGGAGGGGGAGAAATTGAAATTATCAAACATCTCAGGAAGAAGAAAGCTCAAAGACTTTCTTTAAACAGAAAAATCAACAGGGGAATCACCAAGAACGGTAAGGAAAAAAGCTTATAAATCTAGTAACAAGGTCAGGCTCCTATGAATCGAAACTGCAAAATAAAGGAAAATGATCCAGTACTGGATGAGACAGAGAAACTTGTG
The DNA here is from genome assembly GCF_016432865.1 of Antechinus flavipes. Lineage (NCBI taxonomy): Eukaryota > Metazoa > Chordata > Mammalia > Dasyuromorphia > Dasyuridae > Antechinus > Antechinus flavipes. The sequence continues at coordinate 142,489,387 of NC_067400.1, forward strand.
GAATGTAAGGGGAATATGAAACAACAGCCTGATATTTCTGAGTATTTCAAAAGAGAATTATGAAAACAGCATTTATGGACGGCATAGCAAAATAATGGGCAGAATAAAAAAAAAAAAAAAAAAAAAAAACACAGAATCTAAGATGGCAAGTCTCCCCAAGGGAAAAAAGAGAAGAACAATAGGTTGGGAACACAAATATGCAGAAATGAAGAACTAGCTAAAAGAAGAAAACAAAATATTATAATAATAAAAGGATATATCTTCACTACACAAGCAAAACATGGTGATCTCAAAGACAAGATGTAAAGACAACCTTCTAGAAGCTTTCTGAGATATCAACTGAAATACCAATAAAAATTGAAAGAATCATTTAAAAAAAAAAAAAACCACCCCCATAAACAGCAAGAATGACAACAAAAAAATTTGCAAACTCAAAGAAGCACAGTAACAAGTTTAACAAATTATTTCAGAAATAATCTCTGCAACTGATTAGGAAAAATACCTTTAGATACAAAGGAAAGAAACTACATATAATGCAAGACTTCTGTAACTATTAGAAAATGTAGTTGAGAATGGAATAGAATGAGCTAGATATCAATGGAGATCAAATTATAGCCCAAGGTGACTTACCTAGGAAATTTGAGCTTGACCATTAAAAAAAAAAAAATGTATGTTCAATCATAAAGAGTTGATTACATTGTTTAGAAAAGAAAATTACAATCGACAAGCTTATTTGCTTCTTAAATATCCTAAACAACAAAAATGCAAAAAGCAAGGGGCAGCCAAGGGCAGCAATAACAAAGTGACAACAGAGAAACCAGTAAGACTTCTTTACAAATATACAGAAAGAGGTGGAGTGAAATGAGTTAATCCTACAGCATTAACAGTGAAAATACAGACCTAGGCTATTATAAATAGGACCTATCAAAACCCTGCCTAAAGGTAAATCAGTATTTGTTGTTGTTCTTGTTGATGTTTTTGTTTGTTGTTGAACTACATTACAACTTGGGGGTATAGATGATAGAAAGGAGGGAGAAGGGGGATAAAAGGAAATGTATAATATTCCTGGGTCAAATTGATGAGTAGTGATGGGGATATCTGTGGTCTCAGTAAGAAAAGAACCAACTATAAAGTGAGTGAGGATATAGAGGGAAGGAAAAAGAAAGAAAGGAAAAGGTAGAAGATTCATGATGGTAGAGGGTTCCATTGATGAATATTCTTATGGTAATGGGACATAGTCTATAAAAAAAGAAGGAGACTTTTCATTGAATATTACCAGAAATTCTTAAATGCTTTCTTGTCCTATCTGGGGAGTCAGGAGAGTTGCAGTTCCTAGGAACAAACAGTACCAGGTGTAACCATAAGGCACAAATTGAAAGGTGAGATTTTTGAGGCAAATGGAGGAGGAAAAAAGGTAACCAGGAAAGAGTTTGGATAAGTAGTGAACTGGATAATAGAAACTCTCGGGGAGGGGCCCTAGTACTGAGCAATTTCTTCACTGACCCCTACAGAAGTCAAAAATTTTGTGGAAGTTACATGCAATGGAAAAGAATCTTTAGTAGGGCACAGTCTGCAAGATACCGTGGCAGAAACTTCCTAAAACCTGTAATATGTAATTTAAAAGTTTCGATTGCTTAAGAACAGATATTACATGACTCATGAATCAGGGAATGAAGGGCTAAAGTAGATTTTAAAAAAATGTTGTTGAAGAGAAAGAGAAATACTTTTTGGAAAGCAAAAAAAAAAAAAATGAAATAAAAAAATGAACAGAATTATTTGAAAGGAAAAAGAAAGTTGGGGAATCTACTTGACTAATTGAAAGGAAAAAGGGGATGGGGAGGGAGCAAAGCTGGAAAGAGCAAAAAAGGATTAATAAACAAAATTCTAAAAGGAAAGGGGTAAAAATTGAGAGTAGAGGATCAGGAAAGAAAGGAATAGAGACAGTGGGAAAACAGTCACCTTCAGAAACTAAAGGAACAACGCACTGTGTTTACAGCAAAAATCGTAAATTGAAAAAAGAAGTAGACACAATAAAATTGATCAAAAATGGGTTATACATCAAGAGAATCAAAAAAGCAGGATTTGCCACTTTTCTTTGACAAAAGATAATCACACAGAAAATAAATATGAATGAACAAGGAAACATTATGCTGAAAGAAATCATAACCAAAAATTAATGTTAATAATAAACTTTTGCTTCCAAATCCCTTATCATCCAAATTCATAAAGGAAATATTGATTAGGGTTAAAGAAGATAGAAACAGTTACAAAACAGTGACAGAAAAATTCAATATCTCTTTCTCTCTTATGGATAAGATAAAAAGAAAAATAAATAAAAGGCAAGTAATAAAATTAAAATACTGACTTGTTAAACCTAGAATTTAAAAGACTCATGGTATTTGCTAAATGGAACTACAAAGGAATATGTGTGTGTGTGTGTGTGTGTGTGTGTGTGTGTGTGTGTATGTCACAGGAGAACTTTTAAAAATTAATTACGTACAAGAGCACAGATATATTACAAACAGGTATAAAAAGGCAGAAATAATTACTGTATTATTTATGGAACCAAAAAGGCAAAAAAAATACATAGTAATTAGCACAGGATTACAAACAGAAGCTAGTGACCTAAATAGAGATTTAACAATGAAATTTTAAATAATGAATAAAGGGACAAATTATAAAAATAATTATTAACCATATGCAAAAGAAATTATAAAGGTGAAACAATTTACCAAAGTTTTTATGAATTACTTAAGAAGTTTTCAGAAGAAAAATGATATCTATATACATACATTGAAAAAAAAGGAAAAGAGAAGACATTCATTGAATTTAAAAAAATGTGTATACACATATATAGATATCTTTTTTAATTAAAAGTCTAACAAATCTAAAAAAGCACTAAAAAGTATTAAAATAAAACATAAAAATTTAAATTTAAAAACTAATAAAAAGAAATGATAAACTTAAAAGTTGATTCTTTGAAAAGCTGAATAAAATTGATGACTCATACCTAATTTGATGACAAAGAAGACTTATGTACTGATAATATAATACATTATATTTCCAGCCTAAGACAACTTAGAAGCTTAACATAAAAGATCTGTGACACCAGGATGGCAGAAGCAGGGCAGCCCTGAACCCTGCGCCACCTCAGCCCCAGCGGACCTCTGAATCAGAGACATTACTAGAGGCTCCTAGACCTCTCAGCTCAGAGACACCAAAGAGGACTTGGAAGTCAGCAAAAAGATCTGTGGAACGAGAGTGGGAGCTTAGCATCCATACTAGTGCAGGCCAGCCCAAGCCCTAACTCCAGTTGGGATCCCAGCAAAATGAGGAGGACTCAACTCAGCAACAGTGCTGGAGGCTTCTGGACCTCTCAGCCCAAGAACACCAGGAGGACTCAGAACATCAGTGGAGTGATCTGTGGGAGTCTGGTATGCATTCTCAGCACAACTCTGGTCAGAGGAGCCTCTGCCCCAGCCAGCACACTAGATCTGACTATATACAGTGGGGCAGGGACATACCTGTTATGCCACAGTTCTCTTTAACTGTCCTGACTCAGTTTCCTTGTACAAGTTTCCCTTGTCTCAGTCTCCCTAATTACTCCCCTAAGCTGTAAATCTCCCTCTGGTCCATGAAGGCTGAGGACCAATTAGTCTAAGGTTATAAATTGTTAGCCCAAGCAAGATAAACAAGAAGTAGACCTTCTGATTATCTTCTGTCCTCAAGAATTTATTATATCCCTCTAAAATATTTCAAGATATTTCACTGACATCTTTATCTCTGGGTATTCAGACATCCTGTCTCTGGGTTTTTTCCAGTTTATAGCCTTTTCCAGCTGGGCTTTCCCACTCTTTCCCGCTCTTTCCCTCTTTTTTGTCTCCAAAAGGTATATAAAGGTTAGAGATTCTCCCATTCAGCACTGGATAATTTGAGACGAGAGTCCTGTCCAGTCAATCTTACTCTCCCATTAATAAAATATTAAAAACTCTCTAATCTCTCTCCTGCCTCAGTTTCTCCGGCATTACATACCGAATAGCTCCAGGGCAGAAAATAGTGCTGGTGGTCAGATTCTTAGAAAGATCTTTGAAAAGAACTGCACAAACCCCCTGAAGTTTGGGACAATGAAATCTCCAATCTGGAAACAGAGCCTTCCTTTAACAAAAAATTAAAAGTTTAGTAAGAGGCTAGGAAAATGAGCAGAAAACAAGCAAACAAAAAAAAGTTTCTGACTATTGAAAATTATTATGGTAACAAGGACAATCAAAACACACTCAGTAAATGATAACAAAGTCAAAGCTCCTATATCCAAAATCTCAAGAAAAGTAGAATTGGACTCAGGCCATGGAATAGTTCAACTGGGACTTTAAAAATCAAGTAAGAGAGACAGAGGAAAAATTAAGTAAAGAATTGAGAGAGGTGCAAAAAGAAATATAAAAAAGCTAAAGAGCAGAAGAATACCTTAAAAAGCAAAATTGGCTAACTGGGAAAGGAGGTACAGAAGCTCACTGAGGAAAATAATACCTTAAAAAATAGAATTGAGCAAATAGAAGCTAATGACTATGAGAAATCAAGATACAATAAAGCAAAACCAAAAAAAAAAAATAGAAAAAATGTGAAATATCTGATTGGAAAAATATGGCCAAGAAAATAGATCTAAGAAAGATCATTTAAAAAATATTGGTATACCTGAAAGTCTTGATGAAAAAATCCTGGACATCATCTTTCAAGAAATAAGCAAGGAAAACTGACCTGACATTCCAAAACCAGAGGGTAAAGTAGAAATTGAAAGAATCTACTGATCTCTTGAAAGAGATCCCAAAATAAAAATTCCCAGGAATATTACATTCAAATTCCAGAACTCTCAGCTCAAGAAGAAAATATTGCAAGCATTCAGAAAGAAACAATTCAAGTACAGTGGATCCTCAGTCAGTTTAACACAAGATTTAGCGGCTTCTACATTAAAGGACCAGAGGACTTGGAATATAGTATTCCAGACAGCAGTGGAGCTAGAATTACAATCAAGAATTGCCTCTCAGCAAAACTGAATATAATCCTTCAGAGGAAAAAGTGGCTCTTCAATGAAACAGAGGATTTTCAAACATTCTTGCTGAAAAGACCAGAGCTGAATGGAAAATTCAATTTTCAGACATAGGACTCTGGAGAAGCATAAGGAGGTAATCAGGAAAGTGATGTCATAAAGTACTTAATAAGGTTTATCTCTTTACATCCCTACATGGGAGGGTGATACTTGTGACTCATTAAAACTTTCTCATCATCATGACAATTAAAAAGAGTATACATAGACAGAGGGCATGGGTGTGAGTTGAATATGAAGGAATGATATATTTTTTTTTTTTTTAATGATGAAATTAAGGAGAAATGTACTGGGAGAAAGGGAAAGAGAAAAGTGGAATGGTGCAAATTATCTGCCTTTTTTTTTTTTAAAGAGGCAAAAAAATCCTTTTACAGTGGAATAGAAGAGGGCAAAGACAGAGAGGATGAGTGAATCTTACTCTCATCAGAATTCTATCAAATAGGAAATAACATACATTCTCAACAGGATATAGAAATCTATCTTACCCTGCAGGAAAATAGGATAATGAAATGGGGGAGGGGAAGGTGGATAAAAGAACCTATATTGGAGGAGGGTGTGATCAGGAGCAAAACACTTAGTGACAGGGTGAAAGAGAATAAATGGGAAGAAATACAAGTAGTTATAATAAGTAAAAAAATAAGATTCAAATCAAGGTTCTCTAATGGAATATTATGGTTCTCTGATGGAATATTTTGTATTCTGGAAAATGATGAGCAGGATGCTTTCAGGGAAAAAAAAAAAAAAAACTACCTGGGATGTCCTCCATTAATAAAGTGAAATATACTGTATACAAGTATACAAAGTATTAGGGATGTTCTAGGTTGACCAGCTGTAAATGACTTTGTTATTCTCAGCAGTACAATCATCCACACCTACTCTGAAGAACGTATGATGAAAAATTTTATCCATATCCAGAGAAGGAACTGAGTTAGTCTGAATATAGATGGAAGCATTCTCTATTACTCTATCTCTTTATTTTTAATTTAATTTTTCTTGAGGATTTTTATTTTCATTAGGGTGGGAGAGCTATGTTTTCTTTTACAATTTGACTTTTATGAAAATGTTTTGCATGACTTCATATATTTTCTTAATGGTGGCTGGGGATAAGAAAGAGAACTTAGACCTCCAAAATCTTAAAAACAAATGTAAAAAATATTTTGAATGTAACTGGGCAAAAATGTTAAATTAGCAAATTAAAAATAAATAAATCAGAAAAAAAGATTAACCTGTATGTACTATATTTTTCCATCAGTCAGGTTAGAGATTTAATTATTACATATTCCTTTTTTTTCTTGATGAGGAAAATATTTAAGTGATGTGTCAAAATAGTTATCAACTAAAAATAAGCTTCAAAAACAATACCAAATAGAGTCAAACAGAACTTGGTCCACATCATGACCTAAATGTGTAATCATGAGCAACTCACTAAAAATCTTTGAACTCCATTTTCCTCATCAATGAAATGATAATATTATATGCAGTATCTACTTCTTAAGGTTACTCTGGGTCATGCAGGTATTTGTATTTTTAGTGAATTTTGAGTTATATATCAGTTTTGTTTTTCATTTTATGTGCTTCTCATAAGATATTATTTTCATATAGTGATGTATGTTCTAGAAAAAACTTGCTATTATGGATAGATTTATTAATTGAAATTTAGGTTAGATTTTGCAAGTAAAAGAAATTTAAAGTGTGTTGTACTTCTGATTTAAAGATAACATTGCTGATCTGGACAATGAGGGATGTGATTTTTACAAGTTCCTTCTTTTATTATTATCATTATTTAATATTGATGCAATGTTTCTTTACATTGTTATTAAGATTTGAAAATGTGATCCTATTAATGTTTTAATTCTCAAAGAACAAATAGAAAGATTATACATAACATTGGTGGATTTCATTATGTATAATTTATTTTCTTAAATATGCATTAAATCCAGTGTACAAATAACAAAACTAGCCATACAAAGAACATTCCAAATGCTTAATAATTCAAGGAATGAAAACCAGAACAACTTTTAATTCCTGTCTTTATGTTCATAAAATTATCATTCTTCTTTTTTTTATTTACAATGTTGTAATCATTGTAAATAGTTGTTTGCTGATTCATCTTAGTTTAATTTCATGAATTTATATGAATATTCCCATGCTACACCTTGTTAATCATATTCACATTCATCCAACACAGTTTTTTCCAATTGCATTTCTGTATCATTAATGGTTTCAGTTTAAGACCTGTCCTTAAGAAGGAAATCTAGCCAGTAAACTCCAATGTATCTTGGGAGGGTTCAGAGATTCAAAAGAAAAAAATATTTTTAAGAGCATTTAAAGATAAGTGTATGATACTATAAGTAATGAGAGGGAGGGTTTTTGTTGTTTGTCCTTTGTTCTGGAAGAGAACCATGACATCATGGAGGTGTTGCCATAATATGAAGGGAATTAGATTTGAGTGAGAAAGGGTTGTGCAAAGTCACCTACCTCCTCTCCAGATATGAATATATGTGAGTATAGAATGAAGAGAGACAGATATAAATCACCACCTCACATTATATAGGCAGATAAAATGAAGGATATTTGAACTAGAAGGAAAGATTAATGAAAACAGTAACATGAACAGTAAACCAAAAAAGAATGGTTAGAAAAAATTGTCCAATTGTACTAGAAAAAAGGGAAAGTGGGGGTACTACATTTCATGAAGAGGCAAAGAAAACCTAGTATATCTGAGAGAAAGAATGGAGAGGGATGAATATAGTGAGTATTTTACTGCTTTCAGAATTGGCATTAAGAGAAGAATTTTAGACATATTCAATCTATGGTGAAACTTCTCCCACCTCATTGAAAAGTGAGAAGGGAAAAGTGAAAAAGGAAGGAATAAGCTAAGTGGAAGGGAATACGGTAACTGGGAGGGAAAGGGGCAAGTTGGGGGGGGGGACTCTAAGGGGGGGAGGGATACTGAAAAAGGGAGGGCTGTGAGAAGCAAGGGGAGCTCACAAGCTTAATACTTGGAAGGGGGGTAAGGGAATAAGAAGGGAGAAAAGCATAAACCGGGGTTAACAAGATGGCAAGTAATACAGAATTGGTCATTTTAACCATAAATGTGAACGGGTAAACTCCTCTATAAAGAGGAAGCGGTTAGCAGAATGGATTAAAAGCCAGAATCCTACAATATGTTGTATACAGGAAACACACCTGAAGCGGGGTGATACATGCAGGTTAAAGGTAAAAGGTTGGAGCAAAACCTACTATGCTTCAAGTGAAGCCAAAAAAGCAGGGGTAGCCATCCTGATCTCAGATCAAGCTAAAGCAAAAATTGATCTAATCAAAAGAGATAAGGAAGGGCACTATATCTTGCTAAAGGGTAGAATGAATAATGAAGAAGTATCTATATTAAATATATATGCACCAAGTAGTGTAGCATCTAAATTCTTAAAAGAGAAATTAAGAGAGCTACAAGAAGACATAGACAGTAAAACTATAATAGTGGGAGATCTCAACCTTGCACTCTCAGAATTAGATAAATCAAACCATAAAATAAATAAGAAAGAAGTCAAAGAGATAAATAGAATACTAGAAAAATTAGATATGATAGATCTCTGGAGAAAATGTAATGGGGACAGAAAGGAGTACACCTTCTTTTCAGCAGTTCATGGAACTTATACAAAAATTGATCATATATTAGGACATAAAAACCTCAAACTCAAATGCAGTAAGGCAGAAATAGTGAATGCATCCTTTTCAGACCATGATGCATTGAAAATTACATTCAATAAAAAGCCACAGGAAAGTAGACCAAAAAATAATTGGAAACTAAATAATCTCATACTAAAGAATGATTGGGTGAAACAGCAAATTATAGACATAATTAATAACTTCATCCAAGAAAATGATAATAATGAGACATCATACCAAAATGTATGGGATGCAGCCAAAGCGGTAATAAGGGGAAATCTCATATCTCTAGAGGCCTATTTGTATAAAATAGAGAAAGAGAAGGTCAATGAATTGGGCTTGCAACTAAAAATGCTAGAAAAGGAACAAATTAAAAACCCCCAATCAAACACTAAACTTGAAATTCAAAAAATAAAAGGAGAGATCAATAAAATTGAAAGTAAAAAAACTATTGAATTGATTAATAAAACTAAGAGTTGGTTCTATGAAAAAACCAACAAAATAGACAAACCCTTAGTAAATCTGATTAAAAAAAGGAAAGAGGAAAATCAAATTGTTAGTCTTAAAAATGAAAAGGGAGAACTCACCACTAACGAAGAGGAATTAGAGCAATAATTAGGAGTTACTTTGCCCAACTTTACGCCAATAAATTCGACAACTTAAATGAAATAGAAGAATACCTCCAAAAATATAGCTTGCCTAGACTAACAGAGGAAGAAGTAAATATCCTAAACACTCCTATCTCAGAAAAAGAAATAGAACAAACTATCAATCAACTCCCTAAGAAAAAAACCCCAGGACCAGATGGATTTACATCTGAATTCTATCAAACATTTAAAGATCAATTAACTCCAATGCTAAATAAACTATTTGAAGAAGTAGGGATTGAAGGAGTCCTACCAAACTCCTTTTATGACACAGATATGGTACTGATACCTAAACCAGGTAGGCTGAAAACAGAGAAAGAAAATTATAGACCAATCTCCCTAATGAATATTGATGCTAAAATCTTAAATAAAATATTAGCAAAAAGATTACAGAAAATCATCCCCAGGATAATACACTATGACCAAGTAGGATTTATACCAGGAATGCAGGGCTGGTTCAATATTAGGAAAACTATTAACATAATTGACTTTATCAACAACCAACCAAACAAAAACCATATGATCATCTCAATAGATGCAGAAAAAGCATTTGATAAAATCCAACAGCCATTCCTAATAAAAACACTTGAGAGCATAGGAATAAAAGGACTTTTCCTTAAAATAGTTAGGAGCATATATTTTAAACCTTCAGTAAGCATCATATGCAATGGGGAAAAACTGGAACCTTTCCCGGTAAGATCTGGAGTGAAGCAAGGTTGCCCACTATCACTGGGCCTCTGCAATAAGAGTCGAGAAAGAGATTAAAGGAATTAGAGTAGGCAATGAGGAAACCAAACTATCACTCTTTGCAGATGATATGATGGTATACCTAGAAAACCCCAGAGATTCTACTAAAAAGCTATTAGAAATAATTCATAATTTTAGCAAAGTAGCAGGATACAAAATAAATCCCCATAAATCCTCAGCATTCTTATACACCACCAACAAAATCCAAGAGCAAGAGATACAAAGAGAAATTCCATTCAAAATAACTGTTGATAGCATAAAATATTTGGGAATCTACCTACCAAAGGAAAGTCAGGAATTATATGAGCAAAATTACAAAAAAGTTTTCACACAAATAAAGTCAGACTTAAATAATTGGAAAAATATTAAGTGCTCTTGGATAGGCCGAGCAAATATAATAAAGATGACAATACTCCCTAAACTAATCTATTTATTTAGTGCTATACCAATCAGACTTCCAAGAAAATATTTTAATGATTTAGAAAAAATAACAACAAAATTCATATGGAACAATAAAAAGTCGAGAATCTCAAGGGAATTAATGAAAAAAAAATCAAATGAAGGTGGTCTAGCTGTACCTGATCTAAAATTATATTATAAAGCAGCAGTCACCAAAACCATCTGGTATTGGCTTAGAAATAGATTAGTTGATCAGTGGAAAAGGTTAGGTTCACAAGACAGAATAGTCAACTATAGCAATCTAGTGTTTGACAAACCCAAAGATTCTAAATTTTGGGATAAGACTTCATTATTTGATAAAAACTGCTGGGATAACTGGAAATCAGTATGGAAGAAATTAGGCAAGGACCCACACTTAACACCACATACCAAGATAAGATCAAAATGGGTCCATGACCTAGGCATAAAGAACGAGATTATAAATAAATTAGAGGAACATAGGATAGTTTATCTCTCAGACTTGTGGAGGAGAAAGAAATTTGTGACCAAAGATGAACTAGAGACCATTACCAATCACAAAATAGAAAATTTTGATTATATCAAATTAAAAAGCCTTTGTACAAACAGAACGAATGCAAACAAGATTAGTAGGGAAATAACAAACTGGGAAAACATCTTTACAATTAAAGGTTCTGATAAAGGCCTCATTTCCAAAATATATAGAGAACTGACTCAAATTTATAAAAAATCAAGCCATTCTCCAATTGATAAATGGTCAAAGGATATGAACAGACAATTTTCAGATGAAGAAATTGAAACTATTACCACTCACATGAAAGAGTGTTCCAAATCACTATTGATCAGAGAAATGCAAATTAAGACAACTCTGAGATATCACTACACACCTGTCAGATTGGCTAAGATGACAGGAAAAAATAATGATGAATGTTGGAGGGGATGCGGGAAAACGGGGACACTGATGCATTGTTGGTGGAGTTGTGAACGAATCCAGCCATTCTGGAGAGCGATCTGGAATTATGCCCAAAAAGTTATCAAACTGTGCATACCCTTTGATCCAGCAGTGTTTCTATTGGGCTTATACCCCAAAGAGATACTAAAAAAGGGAAGGGGACCTGTATGTGCCAAAATGTTTGTAGCAGCCCTGTTTGTAGTGGCTAGAAACTGGAAAATGAATGGATGCCCATCAATTGGAGAATGGCTGGGTAAATTGTGGTATATGAATGTTATGGAATATTATTGCTCTGTAAGGAATGACCAGCAGGATGAATACAGAGAGGCTTGGAGAGACCTACATGGACTGATGCTGAGTGAGATGAGCAGAACCAGGAGATCATTATACACTTCGACAACGATATTGTGTGAGGATGTATTCTGATGGAAGTGGATTTCTCTGACAAAGAGACTTAACTGAGTTTCATTGGAGAAATGATGGACAGAAACAGCTACACCCAAAGAAGGAATACTGGGAAATGAATGTGAACTATTTGCATTTTTGATTTTCTTCCCGAGTTATTTTTACCTTCTGAATCCAATTCTCCCTGTGCAACAAGAGAACTGTTCGGTTCTGCAAATATGTATTGTATCTAGATATACTGCAACATAGTTAACATATCTAGGACTGCTTGCCATCCTGGGGGGGAGGGAGGAGGAAGGGAGGGGAAAAAACGAAACATAAGTGATTGCAAGGGATGATGTCGTGTAAAAATTATCCTGGCATGGATTCTGTCAATACAAAGTTATTATTAAATAAAATAAAATTTAAAAAAAAAATAAAATTAAAAAAAAAAAAAAGAAAAAATTGTCCATGACATATAAATACAATAAATTCACAAAAGGAATAGTAAATTCTCTTAAGAGAAGATACAAAAGGGAGAAAATCATAGAAAGTAATGAATATCTATCAAAAAATATAAACTATCATTGAGGAAGATGCATGAAGAGAATATTGAATGAAAAAAAAAAAACCATTAAAGACTGCAATAAGGTTCAGGACAGGAGGAAGAAAAGAGGGACATCAATGTAGGGAGGGAAAGATTTTTTTTTTAAATAAATCACAAATGTTAGCCTAACTCCCTCTTTTGCCAATTGCATTTCCATTTGTACGGAGAGATGGGTGAAAAGAGAGGGAAAGATCATAAGATAAATTATTACAAGTAAACAAACAGTAACAAAATAGTAAAAAAAAAAGTCATGAAAACACCAATAATATAAGAAAAAATAGTAGAATTAAATGGAAAGCATAATCTTAAAATATGATGTTCACAAAAAAAAATTACACTTGTAATAGATTAACATAGTGCTAAATGAAAGGCTGAAGAGCATCCATACTGGTGTTAGAAGAGGTAGCTTCTATACAACATTAAAATCTAATTTATTCTCACCCCAATAAGGACTCTAGCAAAGACATGTAAAGGATATTTTGAAACTAAATTGTAAAATCCAAGAAATATCCTTAATGAATCACTTTTGTAGTTCAAATTGGTAAAAACTCCAGAGAATCAAAAGGTAGTATCTAACCCAGGATAGCAGTGAGTGGTACCTTGTATTAAGTAGACAGAATTGCTCTTGGGACTAGGCAATTAAAAACCAAAACCAAAAACAAATCCAGAATGCAGGATAAAAGGCTTAGCTATTGTAGACAGATCAAAAACAGGTGCTAACTGCATTCTATGTTACTCATACTTAGAACAGTGTAACAAATCTAAGTGTGAACTTCAAAAGCAATTTATACCCAGTGATAGTAGCCCTGATTAAGGAATAATAATGGACCTGAAGTTATATGCTAGGCAAAATGCCAGAACAGAAATTAAGGTTCTTTTATGAATTCTGGACATCTACCTAGTCTCCATTCTACTAAATTAAGGGGGACCCAGAAGTTATATTGTTCTGAAACCACAGTCACGTCTAGCTGTATGATCAAGTCTACAAACAGTAACAATTTAATATAGTTCTAATCTGGAGCAAGCCCAGTTTGTGTTATCCAATCCCAAACCTGGGGGGAAAGATTGCAAAGCTTTGACTAGGAAGACAGTATTCAAATTTCACTCTGAACCTCTAAATAGTTGCAATCTAGGTACCACTGAAATGTTCGAGTAACACAATACTCATACAAAGAAAGCAGTCCAGGATGTTAGGAAATTCAAAACAAGACATAAAGTACCAAATTTCACCTGCAAAAGTAGACAAAACCCACTTCTAACTTAAAGTATAAATTTAGGAAGTAAAATTAGAATAAACCAAAAATTAACCATGAAGAGCTATTAGGATGACTAGACACCTAATACTGCGACCCAACAAAAGAGTATGTTCCAAAATATATGCATGCATACAAAGCTTGAAAAAAAACAAACAAACATGATTTAGACATAAGTTCAATCAAAAATCCTTGAAGAAATTAAGGAAAAAGTGTGGGTTTTGGTTCTTTTTTTTTTTTTTTGGAAAGAGTTAAAAATGTTTTACTAATGAAATTATTGCATGAAAAGAAATAATTGGAAAGGATAACTAAGAACTATGAAATCATATTTTCCCTTTATTTTTATTAGCTTTTTTTTTTAAATTTTCAAAACATATACATAGATAAATTTCAAGATTCATCTTGCAAAAACTTGTGTTCCAATTTTTCCCTCCCCTTCCCCAACTCCTTCCCCAGATGGAAAGTAATGCAACATATGTTACATATGTTCAATTCTTCTATACATATTTTAGCAAATATGCTGCACATCATGCGGCACAAGAAAAATCAAATCAAAAAGGCAAAAAATGAAAAAGAAAACAAAATGCAAGCAAACAACAACAAAAAGTGAAAATACTATGTTATGATGCACACTCATTCTCCACAGTTTTCTCTCTGAATGTAGATGGTTTTCTCCATCACAAGACCATTGGAACTGGCCTGAATCACCTTATTGTTGAAAAGAGCCACATCCATCAGAATTGATCATCATATAATCTAGTTATTGCAGTGTACAATGTTCTCCAGATTTTAACTCACTTCACTCAAAATTAATTCATGTACATCTCTCCTCTAAAATCATCCTGCTGGTCATTTCTTATAAAAGAACAATATTACATAACATTCATATGTCAAAACTTTTTCAGCCATTCTCCAATTGATGGGAATCCATTTAGTTTCCAGTTTCTTGCCACTATAAAAAAAAGTGTTTGGGTACTTTTCCCTTTTTATGATCTCTTTGGGATACAGACCCAATGGAGACATTGCTACATCCAAGGGTATGCACAGTTTGATAGTCCTTTGGGCATAGTTCCAAATTGCTCTGCAGAATGGTTGGATCAAGAACTATGGAGATTTGAAAGAAGTTAATGATATGAGACTACAAGAAATACTCAGTCACAGGACTTTAAAATTTGAAAATTAAAAGTGCTTATCAGAATCTATCAATATAATAGGCCATAGTTTTAACATGGCAATAAATGTCATAAGATTATATTAATAAAAATACTCATATTTAAGGCATACAAAAGCCATTTCTATATAGTTAACTGAGGAAATCAAAGGATCAGCATTATATTTTAAGGAAATGAAATAAACCTTGTCAACAATTTCCTGGGTAAGCCAAGGTGTCAAATATCACCTTGATTTTTTAAATATAACACTAAAAATGTTAGCTAGCTATAACAATTAGACAAGAAAAATTATTTGAGGAAATAAGTACTGACAACAAGCAAATAAGACCCTTGCTTTTTGAAGATTACATGATGATTTATTTCAAGAATTCTGTATTCAATTAAAATAAATGAAAAATTAATAACCAGCAAAGTTGTAGGTCATAAAATAAAGTCACACAGAACATTAACATTTCTGTATGTAATAAGCACAACTCAGCAGGACAAAATTGAAAAAGAAATTTCATTTAAGATAATTCCCTAATGTTCAAAATAATTGTGAGGTTTTCTGCTCAATAGTTATAGAAATTATAAAATACACTATAGTTAAATTCATGCCAAAATATTAGGAAAAAACAATGCTAGTTAACATTGAACTTTGTCATGATGCCTTATCAGGTGGCATACACATGCATTTGGTCTTCCTCATTCATTTATTTCATAAAGTTCCATAGAGCTGCAAGTCAGCTAATTGTTGGGTTGAGCCCATATAGGGAAATAAAAATATTAAGTAAATTAAGTTTTTTAAATCACTGTCATCAAGCATATTATCAAAATATTACTTAATGTTTTGGCAATGAAATTCATTGAAAGGAATTAAAATCAAGAATCTGTACCTCCCTTCTCCTCCCCAAAAAAGATTCCTAGCCAGTCTTCTTCCTTCTTAATCTCATTAGATTATGTTGTTCAAGGAAAAACTTTTAAATTTGATATAAGCAAAATTATCTTTTTTTTTTTTTTTTTTTTTTTGGTAATTTGATTCACCCAAAGTTTCTTCTTACCTCTCATTTGTGATCAATGATATGATTTGTTCATTTACTTTTTGTTTTTTAAGGATGGGCTAAGAGTGGGAATATGGTTTTTGCCTAGCAAATAGATCAAAGTTGACATATCATTTGAGAATTGAACCTAAAACCCTGAATAATTAATATTAAGCCCTTACCAACAGATAAAAAAGTTGGGTTATCCTTGACTCTAGGAAAATCTGTCTTTTCCTATAAACAATAAAGAAACCAATAAATACATGCACATAAAGATTAATACTATGGATTGATGCATTTTTTTTGTATTATTTTAACCATTACAATTATATCACAAGATCATAAATCCGGAACAGCAAGAGATTTCAGAATCCATCTAATATAACCCCCTCATTTTTAGTGAGGAATCAGATCATAAGAGGAGTGTCAAGAGCAATATTTGAATTCATATCCTCTGATTCCAGAGTCAATTCCCATTCCATTCCACCATGCTGATTCCATAAGAAAGTTAGGCAGTGAAATGAGTGCTGGCTTTTAAATATAGAATAGCTGAGTTGAAATTTTTGCTCCATTATATATTAGCTACATGATTTCAATAATGTTATTTTACCTCTTTAGGTTTTAGTTTCTTCATGTATAAAATGAAGGAATCATAAAAAAAATTTTTAAGTCTCCTCAAGTTTTAAACCTATTTTTCTTATGTCTTGTATTGAATAACCAAAAAATTCACAATTTGGTTTTGATTGAGAAAACATTAAACAACAATACTTCTTAGCGATTTTTTATGATTAGTACACAACAGGCAACAAATTATGATATCATTTGAACATTTCCAAAAACCTAAAGTTAAATAATACCCTTATAATATAAATAATAATATATTATATAATATGATATATTATAATGTATTTTATATATCTGAAAAATATATTTTTTATTCTGAAAAAGTAGTAAAAGCTACTGAATTCCATTCTTTAATCTAAAAAGGTAGAAATTACAATACTAATTGTGTTTTTAAAATGTTAATTAAAATGTAAGAGAAAACGAGCAATGTCAAAATTATCATTTTTTCCTTAGCCCTTTCAACATACTGTACCAATAATTTATATTCATTTACAATAATTAGACACAACCTCTAAAACAATCAAATAAAAATGAATAATCAGAAACTGAAGTTGTGTGCTAATTATGATCCATTGAAAAATTTTATATCACAGCATAAGCTTTTTATATTATCTGCAGCTTGCAAAGCTAATGCTAATTACTGTATGGATTAATAGCTGTCAAGTGTGTCCTACTTTCAGTATAAATGAATATAAATGAGTCTAATATTTTGGCAATAAATAGACTGCATTACTTTAGGAATGCTTTTAACTCTAATATGCATGTACAGTCACGACTATTGGGAGAAATAGTTATGTCTTATTCTCCAGATAAAGTGGATATCAAATGACAAAGCAACCTTGACTGAAGACTAATAAACCAATCAGTTTTTGTTTTTGGTTTGTATTTGTAAAACTGAGAACATGCTTGTCCTAAAGATGAGAAACTATGCAAGCTTCAACACATAAGTAGTAGTGCTTAGATTTAGTGAGGAGAGGGTTTATGGTAGGACTCTTACCCATTCCTCCTATATATTCCCTCTAATGTTGTAGGATAGGCTCTGGAGTCATAGAATATAGGTTTATACAATTCTTTACTTCCTATGTAATAGTTGGCAAACGCTCTAGGACTATATTTTTTATCTGTAAAATAACTGATTGATTGAGATAGACTCTACCTTTTGTTCTGTAAGGATGCATGTGTGTACGTATGTTTTTAATGCAGGTCTTCATGACTTTTTATTATTGCTGCAGGTACTCACAACTCCAATCCTATTTCCGAGTAATGAGTATCACTATTCAAGTAATATTAATTTTGTTACTTTTTATTGTCTGCCTCTGCTCATATCTTGCCATATTTTACTTACATACATTTATATATGTATATGTGTATATACACACACACACATGTATATATGTGTGCATATTTCCTTGTCTGATTTTCAAGACTCATCAATATCTGATTAACATAACTTTCAGAAATATTTCTCATAACTCCTAATACCATCTTTATAGTGTTATGATCACATAATCATGTAATATTCATACCAACCTCTATGCATTCATTAAGATTGTGCATTTCACATGACAAATATGGAAATATGCCCAGAAGAATTTACATGTTTAACCTCTATCAGATTGCTTGTTCTCTTGAGGGCAAAAGAGAAAGGAAGAAAGGGGGAAAAAATTGGAACACAAAGTTGTGCAAAGGAGAATTTTGAAAAATATCTTTGCATGTATTTGGCAAAGTAAAATACTATTAAAAAAAAAAAAAGAAAAAGAAAGTCTGGCTGTGACCAGACCAATAAAAGAATGAAAAACTCTAGTATGTGTTGGTCACAAATAGGCTGTATACCTTTGCTCTAATAGTGTCACTACTTAGTCTGTGTCTCAGAGAGATCATAAAAGAGAGGGAAAGACTCACATGTGCTAAGTGTTTCTAGCAGCCCTTTTTTGTAGACTCACAGAACTGGAGATTTAGTGGTTGCCCATTAATCAGCAAGTTACTGAATAAGCTATACTTTTTAATGTGATAGAAATTATCGTGTATGAATGTGATAAAATGTTCTCTAAGAAATGATAAGCAGGCTGATTTCAGAAAAACTTGAGAAGATTTACATGAACCAAAAAATGTTGTACACAGTAACAAGATTATGTGATGATCATCTCTGATGGACTCCATTTTATCACCAATTCAGTGATTCAGGGCTTGGGATGGAAAATGCCATCCACATCCAGAGAGAGAACTATGGAGACAAAATATGGATTGAAGCATAGTATTTTCACCTTTTATTTATTTGTTTTCTTTCTCATGACTTTTTTCCATTTTGATCTAATTTTTTATATAACATGACAAATATGTAAATATGTTTTAAAATATTGCTCATATTTAATTAATTATTTACTGTCTTGGGGGACAAGTGATGTAAGGAAGATAGGGAGGAAAATATGGAGCACGAAGCCTTACGAAAATGAATGTTCATTTGGGAAAATGAAATACTATTGAAAAACTTAAAAATAATAAATATTCATTCATTTAAAAACATTTTGTGCTTCACTTAAAATATATTCTCTTTGTTAAGCTTCATCTCTTACAAACCTTTTCTTGATTACTTCAATCTTTTTAATCTTCTTTTCACAATTCTGTATCATTTAACCACTTTTTGATGTATCATTTGACTCTCCTGTTCCATTGCAAATAGTTCTACCATATTATAAATATTCATCATTTTGAGAGATATTGTAGAATAGTAGAAAAAACACAGGACTTATCATCTGAAGAACTATATTCAAAATGTTATTAAATGTGTGATCATGGACAAGTTGATTAATCAGTGCCTCACTGTAGTCTTCAGTGAAATGGATTTATAGGAAAAGTCTGATTGAAGCTTTTCTAGAATTTCAGTTTCAGTACTGCAATGAAATGAAATACTTTGAGATGATGTAATGCTTAACAAGATTATTTAGTCATAGTAAAGAAAGAATATTCATGGAATAGGTTAGGTTCAAAGGACAAAACAGCCAATAACTTTAATAATATAGTGTTTGACAAACCCAAAGACCCCAGTTTTTGGGATAAGAATGCATTATTTGACAAAAATTGCTGGGAAAATTGGAAATCAGTATGGCAGAACTAGGCATTGACCCACACTTAACACTGTACACCAAGATAAGGTCAAAATGGGTTCATGACCTAGGCATAAAGAATGAGACTATAAATAAATTGGAAGAGCATAGGATAGTTTACCTCTCGGACCTGTGAAAGAGGGAGGAATTTATGACCAAAGAAGAACTAGAGATCACTATTGAACACAAAATAGAAAATTTTGATTATATCAAATTGAAAAGTTTTTGTACAAACAAAACAAATGCAGACAAGATTAGAAGGGAAACAATAAACTGGGAAAACATTTTTATAGTCAAAGGCTCTGATAAAGGCCTCATTTTCAAAATATATAGAGAATTGACTCTATAAGAAATCAGGCCATTCTCCAATTGATAAATGGTCAAAGGATATGAACAGACAATTCTCAGATGAAGAAATTGAAACTATTTATAGACATATGAAAATATGCTACAAATCATTATTAATCAGAGAAATGCAAATTAAGACAACTCTGAGATACCACTACATACCTGTCAGATTGGCTAGAGTGACAGGGAAAGATAATGCGGAATGTTGGAGAGAATGTGGGAAAACAGGGACAGTTTCAATTGATCAAGGATGGACAGAAGCAGCTACACTCAAAGAAAGAACACTGGGAAATGAATATAAACTGCTTGCATTTTTGTTTTTCTTCCCGGGTTATTTATACCTTCTGAATCCAATTCTCCCTGTTCAACAAGAAAACTGTTCGATTCTGCACACATGTATTATATCTAGGATATACTATAACCTATTCAACATGTAAAAGACTGCTTGCCATCTGGGAGAGGGGGTAGAGGGAGGGAGGGGAAAAATTGGAACAAAAGTGAGTGCAAGGGATAATGCTGTAAAAAATTACCCTGGCATGGGTTCTATCAATAAAAAGTTATTTAAAAAAAGAAAGAAAGAAAGAAAGAAAGAATATTCAGCAAAGATACCATGCTGATTCAATTACATACAGATTCCCTGCCTCTGTGTTTAACATGTGGTTTTCTTTTCAGAAATTTGAAGAAAAATAACTCCCTGCCTTCTAATTGGCTGGGTTTTGTGCTTAAGGCACATAGACATTATATTGGTTTTAGCCACATTAGCTAATTAATCTCAAGAATTATTCCAATCATTAAAAAAAAAAGACTAGTATAATCAATAAAGCAGATAGGGAAAAATATTTCTATACCCATCTCAAATCATTATTGTCAAGAAGATACTTTACAAATATCTAATGTGAATTTTTATCATTATCATGTGAAACAGGGATTACTATAGAATATTCTTAAACACAATTTCCTAACCCCAGTCTGTTCTCACTTCAGTCCATTATGCATAGAAATAGTAGGAAAAAATCTGAGCAAATCAAATTTTTGATTATGAAATTCTCCAGATTTAAGACCTTCAGTTACTTTCCCATTGCAGTTTAAATTCATACACAACTTTGTGACAAAGCCTCTCTCAGTCTTAGCTCAAAGACTTTCTTTCTATAAGCTTCTCTCCCCTTACTATGAGAAATTTAGATATTGTTCTATAGACAAAGGAGGAGACATCAAGACTTCTGAGATGATATTACACAAGAAAATGGGTAATATAGGAAAACTAACCTAGCAGTACAGTGCAAAATTAATTGGAGAAGGCGATATCATGTGGGTTATTGCTGTTAAAGTACCCAATATCTGATTGAAGTTACAAATAAATGATGATACAAGCTATTAACCTTCTCACTATATGATTAGAGTCACACATTAATCATGCACTGATAAAAACTGAAGTGGAATGTGGAAAATCACAATAGTAAAATGACATGGGAGTTATGGGAATAGAAAATTTCAAGAAGGAAATGGGGATCAACATTTCCATAAAAAAGCATAGAAGCCAAGAAGGATGAGGCTGAAATGAAGCTTCATTTTAAAGGCAAAATAAGTATGGAAGTAAAGGACTTTGGATTTGATGAGCAGAAGAAAGTTCAAAAGGCAATACATACCAAAAGACCAGCATTGTATTGTCATATTAAAGTTGATATAAATTTTAAAACAAATGAGTGAAAGATGGTAGATTATAATCTATCTCTGTCCTATGTATAGGGAAATATTCATGTTTCTTGATGACCATAAGAAAATAATCATTGGTCAACTTTTTACAGGGCAGTTTCAATACAGTTGTTGAAAAAGGAAAAGGTTGTAAGCAGTTGCAAAATTAAAAGCAAGAGAGGGGCAGCTGTTGGTACAGAGGATAAAGAACCACCCCTGAAGTTAGGAGAACCTGAGTTCAAATCTTCACTCAGACACTTAGCACTTCCTAGCTGTGTGACCCTGGGCAAGTCACTTAACCCCAATTGCCTAGGTAAAAAAATAATAATAATATTTTTTTAAGTTAAAAGCAAAGAGGAAAATGTTTCAAAGTAAAAATTATTCATTTGTGAACCATGTCATTATACCCTGGAGGATATATTTGTAGACAGAAGGGAAAGGACCAGTGAATAAAAAAGGATTGAAAATTAAAAATAAATATGGGAAAATTTATGGCTCAAAAGAGACACAAGTGAAGATGAATTCAAGGAAAGATAGAATCAATAAAGATATAAAAACATTTTGGTATGTCATAAAAGAACATACTTATATCAGAAATATTAGAATCATTAGGAATATATAACTTCTGTATTTCACATTATTAAAGGATTCCAGTGAATGAAAAAGTATATATTAGACATTTATCTCAAAACTAAAAGATTAAAAATCGATAGTTCATATCTTAATAGGTATCACCTTTACAACATTAATGGCAAGTGGTCATTGGACTTTCAGATGAAAATCCTACAGAGATGCAAATCCTTTCCCTTACAAAGTTATTTATTTAACTTGTGAATAGTTCTCATCTTTCTTTCTTTCTTTTTTCCTTTCTTTCTTGCTTACATCAAGGTGAAATCTCCCTCTCTGCAACTTGTATTCATTGATTTTTTTGTGTGTGTCTCTGGACCAGAAGACATGACAATACTTTAAATTCTTGAAGTTAAATCATTCTGCACTCTCCTCTGAATCTGCTCCAAGCTAAAAATAACCATTTCTTTCAAATATTTATCAAATCCCATGGAATTCTCAACCTTCATTATGGTTGCCCATCTATAGGCAGGTTTCAAGGTATTAATAACTTCAAATGTGATACTTGGAATATAATATGACAGAAATTGTCTGGTCATAATTTTCATTTGGAGCAATATACCTTTCCTAATAAACCCAGAGATTACATTAATTTTTAGATAACTAGGTAACTAGTTAACTTTAGGTAACTAGGTAACTAGTCTCACAATTGATTCACATTGACTCAGATTATAATTTTTAATATTCTTGTATAATTACTGCTTTTCTTTCCTCTCCCCCTCTCTCTCTCTCCATCTGCTTCTCTACCTCCTCCCCTCACACTCACACACACCTACACATACTACACATTCCAACTTCAAATGGTACTCAAATTGATTCAATGTTTCCTTCTAAATATAGAATGTGGAACTTAATATCTATGTGAAATTATAGGGGGCAATATGGTATAATGGACAAATAGGAACTTGAAATTTTTAAGACTTAATTTCAAGACCCATTTCTATCACATACTGGTGGTATGAAACTAAAAAGATCATTACACTTTTCAGGGTTCCAGAAAAATCCTTAAAAAGTAGAAGAGGTAAATAGAGAATAATGATTCATTCTTCAATTAATAAAGAGAATTTCCTCCTGGGAATTTTCTTTTACTAGTGAAATTATAAATCTAGCTTTCAAAAAAAATCTATCACATTGGGTCCATTTATCTGTTTATCAATTTATTTTTGCATCTTTACTTTGTGAATAATTTTCTAAATAATGCCTCTAAAATTTGAATTATGTGATTATCATTTGCTAATCAAATTTTAGAGGCATTATTAGATCTATGACTTCTTCAATTTATTAATAAAATATGAAACTGATAAGGGTCAAAGATAGATCTTTAGGATATTTCACTAGAGATTTCCATTCAGTTAACAATAACCCACTGAAAATGTATTTTGGTCCAAAATTTGAAGAAATCATAAATGCACATAACTCTAATATCATATGACCTACATGGTTCCACCTTGCTCGTGAATATTATTGAGGGTTTTTATCAAAGATAGCATTTCCTGGAGCTTTTAGTCTAGTCTTCAAAAGAGGAATCTGAGGTTAATTTGGCATCTCTTGTTCTAGATGGTCATGCTAGCTGTTAATGATCATAGCTTCTCATTATAAATGCTCATAAACCATACCTTGCTTGCTTTTTCTTTCACTGCTTCTTTCCTTCTTTCCTTTTTTTATTTCAGTTTTTTTTTAAAATTGAGGCATTTGTTTATGTTCAGTGCTGTAGCACTGCACTTCCATTCGCTACAGTTTTTCAAAAATCAATAAAAAAGGCTAAGCAGTGATATCTAGTAATTTTGTCAATACAATAATATTTGATTGCTAGACACACTCCTTCCAAGGACTGATGTATTGATAGAAAGGAATAGGAGATGCTGAAAGAATTTATTAAAATAGCTTTGATTTTAATAACAAATTAGCAATTCATGTTATTTTTCAATAGTGAAGTGTTAGGACAGTGGATTTGAATAATGTGAAAAAGGTTTAGGATGCCACAAGAGAATGGATTAGGTAGTTAATAAAGAAGAGTAAAAGGAAGCTTATTCATCAACAAGGACCAAGTTGGTAATAGCAAGAACATCAAACAGCTGGCACTATTTTTATAACTTTATTTAAAAAAATCTCTGGGTAATAAGTACAGTAAAAGAACCACTGTATAGTGGTAGATGAACCAGTGTTGGACAGTACAATAGTTAAAAGAGAAATGTCATTCTAAAGTGGGAAAGAAGGTAGTGTTGACAAAGTTAATGATGGGATCCATACTTGGTGGGAGAAAGAAAAATTAACAAAACACTTGTGGACTGAGAGGAAAGGAAAGAAAACCTAGCTTTAGTTTAAGGGAATGAGAGAAATGATGAAAGAATGCATTATGATCTACCAGTAAATTTACATACTTAAAATATTGCAAATAAAGCAATTATAACAGATAATGAAGTATAAAATGTACTTATGCTGAGGGATTTCTACGATTCTTATTTAGCCTTATTGTAAATATATCTAATGAGAAAATATTCCTTCTTTTTGAGATAACCCACTCTAATATTCTAATTAGCAAGAGTTTTATTTTGTTTTGTTTTTATACACTGAGCAAAAGCTGAATAATAAAGTATGAGAGTATAGCCACAGCATAGCTGATACATATCCTAAATGTCCTCTCTATCATAAGTAAGTAATTCGCAATGAGAATATGTGGACATTTTATTCTCCAGTTCTGAGCAAGCCTTGCCACCAAACCTTGAAATAGCTCTATATTTGTTTTTGCCATGAAGGGATAGTAGATGGATGCATTTGGACCTGAGTAGTAGATCAATGAATCCTGTCTTGGTAACAGAAGCCCTTAAAGAATTTTGACTATTGTCTATCTTGACAAAACATGATTACTATCTATAAACTGGCAGAGAAAATACTAATCAGAACAGCAAGGAGACAAAATTATATGCAATAAACTTAGATTTTCCACCATACTTGATTCATCAAGATTGGCTTGCAAATCCAAAAATATTACATTGCATTGACACATGCAAGTTCTTTACTGTTACAAGTATTCTCAAGAATTTTTCTCCTCTGTTATTCAAACTGAAAAATCTGAAATTAGTACCGTGAAGTAGCGCTCTTAAGGTATAATTATCTGCTGTAGAATATTAACATGTTTAAGTATCTCTTTTCTAATCAAAAACAAAGAATTCATCATCTCTCTGAATCTTTCCCCACCAATCATAAGCAAGAGTAATAAATGGCAGCTTCAATTTTCTGTAGTGCTAGTTAAAACACAACTCAAACTGTGAAAAATTTGATCTCTGAAATCAACTAATAAAAAAATAGTAGAAAACAAAATATATAAGTTCAAATAGAAGACACCCCATCAGTAAAATTCATGTGGATTTAAAAAATATAATTTGACAAATATTTATTAAATTTTTCTTTTCCTTTAAAGTTGTAAATAACTGGCCATTTTGAGAAAGCAAACATTCATACAATAGAAACAGCAATGAAGAAGATCATACTTTAGAAAACTTACAATTTAACCCAAAACTTAAAGTTTAAAAAATGAAAATTTAGTTGTGGAAGGAACTTGAAATTATGTTGCCGAACTACCTCATTTTATAATTGAGAAACTGAGATTTAGAAAAATTCCATATTATTTGCAAGGTCTTATAGGTAATTTTAAATTGCAGAGTCAGAATTTGAACTCTGGTCTTTTAATATCAAATCATTCTATTTCAAGGTCCCTTTAAAATAAATCATATTGTCTCAGACCTGATAAATTTGATGAATAACACAGTCATTATTTTGCCTCATAATAAGAAATCAAAATGTTCTTAACTTTATGTAGTGATTAACATTTCTTGGAAACAGGCAACCTAAATATTTAGGTTTTGTTTTTCTTTTTCACTGTGTTAGATTTCCATTTTCTGTACTCAATCTCAAAATTAGCAATTCTTCCTGAGGTACAGCTAACTTTGGAAGCCTCAGGACCATTTTTTTTTTTTTTTTAGAATCCACTCTCCTCCCTATTGCTTACAATATTGTATTTTTGATTTTCCCTTGCCAGAGTTTCTTTTTTAGCAAAACATTTATTTCACAGATATAACAAGAACAGAAATACAAACATCCCCCTTTAAAACTGGAAGCACATTCTCTCCCATTCTTCACTGATCTCTGGAGATAGTACTCTGAAATTTATTTCAGTTTTTATATAGCATTTGTCCCATTAAGTTCTTGGTAGAACTTCAGCTTGGTAGGCAGCCTAACAATATTCTTTTAGAACTTAGCAGCTCAAAGGTAAATTTTGGCAGTACATGCATCAACATTCTTTTCAATGTGTATGTACGTTTGTGGAAAATATACTGCTAAGGTAAATTTACATCCTCAGCATCCAAAATTTCTTCATTTGCTGCAACTAATGTTTCTATATATGAATGGAGCAGTGTTGCCTGGTAGAGAACCTCTTTTTTGGGGGGGTTTAAATGTAAGACAAATTTAGCGCAAAAAGGAGAGAATTCATTCATACTTTGTCTCAACTCAACCTCAGAGGCTGCATTGAGTGCACATCATCTACAAACAAAATATCACTAATCTTCTCCCTCCACTTCAGACTTGGCTTGTAGCCAACACTTGATGGTGTTCTCAACCTTGCTGAAGGACTCAGACAACATTGTTGAAAATATCATGCTAATAATCTGGGGAGTGAACACATATCCCTGCTTCTGATAATATTAAGGAGAAATGGGTGATCAACAAGATTAAAGTCTGAAGCTTGTCAAGAAGGATTAAACTTGGGACAGTTAGGTGCTATTGGTAGAGAGTGCCAATTCTGGAGTCAGGAATACTTGAGTTCAAATCAAATCTCCAAACCTTCCTAGCTGTGTAATGTTGGGCAAGTCACTTAACCCCATTTGACTCTCCCTCCATACTCCCTCAACCTAAGAAAAGCATGAGGATTCGTTAAAGACCATTTGATTTGACGAGGTAGAGATCACTGATAACTTTGGAAAGATCACTTTCCAATGACTAACTGTGGACAACCATCTAAAGGAATTCAGCCATGAATGGGAGGAGGAAAATATAGTATGATGGCCATCATGGATGGATAAAGGAAGAAAGGCAATTTTGAGCATGAAATAAAATGAATTTGTATGTAGGTTGTAAGAAACAGCTTGTAGATATATTAAAGATTAATGAGATTGCCAATGATAGAGGGGGCAATCTGTTGAAAAAAGATGGTATTTAATAGGATCACTTGTTTACATAGAGTGATTTCTTTTGGCTATAAAAAGGGCTATTTTCATCTGAGAAAGGTGAAGAAGGACTTAATAATAGAAGGCATTTAAATTGGACGTAGAAGCAAGGATAAGAGGTATCTTTCTGTGAAGAGATTCACTTTTCAGTGAAATAAGTGGTAAAGTTTTCAGTTGAAAGAGTAAAGGAAAAGTAGATATTAAAGATTTAAGAAAGTTACAATAAGAAACAAGGGCTCCTCAAATTCCCCCACTGTGACCAGTGAATTGGGAATATGTTATGCCCAGGAAAAAATGTTCAAGGAATCTATGTCATCTGAAAGGAGCCACATTTCTATAAATGCAAGAATGGAAGGACTGTGAAAGGAAAAGATTAAAATGTAAGTTACTTTGTTACCCCTGGAATAGGTTTTCCAGAAGACATTGTGGAAGAGATGATAATATTTAAGATGAAGTACTGGGGCAAAGTTAAGGAGCTATTCCCTGCAGAGATTACAGATCTCCATCATCTAGAAATCATCCAAACTGGTTTAGTTTGGTGCTTGCAAACCAGCTCTGGATCCCAAGATAGAGGGAAGGGAGAATATTTTGTTCTCTCCTTTAACAAAGGTCTTTTTGTCACTGTTCTTACCTACTCAAAGTAGCATGTCATTCATTCATTTAGTCAAAAACCAACCACTTATTTAGTATCTCCTAATCTGCTAGATATGAACACTAGGAAAATAAAGACAAAAACAAGTTAATCTCTGCTCTGAAGAAACTTATATTATCCTCTTCTTTGCATGAGTGAAAGTACAACTCCTACTTAGGAAATGAGGACATGGAAAAGAAATCTTGGGAGCACTCCCCCTGACATAATTCTCTCAGTTTATAGCTATGGACAGAAATGGTCAATAAGGATCCTTCATAAGGGTCCTGACCATTGAAATCCATTTTTATTTCCTCAATTAATTATGTTAGATGTATTTATTTCCCACAATTCTTTTTCAAACCCATACGGCACTGTATAATTTTAAATTTGCTCTTATCATTGTCTCAAATAAAACATATGAAACTGTGCATGAATATTTTTGTGTACCAATAGTAGCAAATTACAGAATGCTAAAGTATAGTATGTAGTACTTCAGTATATGACACACATGATAAATGTGTTTACAATGTAAAAATATAAATAATAGTCATTTACACTACCATGAAGAGATCTTTGTTGGTCAACATGCTGTTTTGACTCACAAGTAATAAATTTAGTCAGTCCTATAGACTATAATCTCCTTGAGAACAGGAACCTTAATTTTCATTTTTGTTTTCCACTAATATAACGACTTGGGCATATCAGCTATATAACAAATTGAAATCTATATATCTTCTTCTTGTGTGTTATTATTGTTATTCCCAGGCATAATCTAAAATTTCCCTTGACATGCACCAAAATTCAGAAAAAAATATTGATTGATAGATAGATATGTTATATCCATTCATCTATAAGGACCTTGGTGTATGAAGTTCAATCAAGTTGGCACATCTCAGCTGAGGAGAAATAAAAGGTCTGCCTGATTACTTCCTGAACAAGGATTTATTACTTTATAAGGTTGTAGTTTTTCACATTAAGCTGTGTCTTGTTTCTGATCACTTATTTTTCATATAATAGAAAACCATTCAGGGAGAAATTGATAAATGTTACATCAAGCTCCCAGGCTTTCAAGGAAAGAGTACAAAATAATAGAAGCATCATTCCATTGGGAAGTCAGTTTATCTGGGTTTGAATTCCCACTGTTTCCCATGATCTAAGGGATTTGGGGTAAGCTTTTTAATTACTGTGAGCTTCAGCTTCCTCATCATTATAATGATGGAGATAGGCCAGATGACATCTAAATTCCCTTCTTGCTCTGGATCTGAAATTCTAATATCCTATGATGAATACTAGACAAAGATGTTTAATTAACAAAAAAAAATCTTAGTCCTGGGGATAAAAAATACAAGCAAACAAAACGGCATTTCCCCCTCAAGATGCATATGTTCTAATTGGAAAAGAAAACATATAAAGGGATAATATTCCAGAAAGGATAAAGTATCTGGCAAAGAGGTTGAAATCCAGAGTGAATAGAGGTGAGGCATGGTGTGGTCACCTGAAATAATGCTGTAGGGGAAAAAGTCAGCAATCAAATAAGGAGGGACCTAAGGTTAAATTTCCATCAAGTGGAAAGGTAATTGCTGAGAAGAAGAAAAGTGCACCATGAGCTGAGTTATGAGTAAATAGAGGCATAGTGGATGTAACTCTTGATATTGCATATTTGAAGACTTTTGTAACTGAAATGTGAATATCTTTGAAACCTTTTATTTCTGTAATATTTGGACATTTTAAAATAAATAAAAGTTGTTATTCTAAGCACCAACAAGAAGGAGCATGTGGCATTCCCCTGCCTACAACACCTTTTCTTTCCTTTCTTTTTTTAAAAATTATTTTAATTTTCCAAATAAATTATCTTTCCCCTCTTCCCTTTCCTTTCTTTTATTAAGAAAAAATAATATGAAGTAAAAACAAAATTATTATAAATAATAATCATAACTAAAATGTATATAATGCTTGTTTTATGCAGTATAGGGCTAAGTGGTTGACAATTATTCTCTCAGCAATCCTGGGAGATAAAGTCTATTATTATTTCTATTTTAAATCTGAGAAAATGGAGGTAAATGGAGAGTAAGTGACTTGTCCAGGTTTGAGTGCAGGTTTTCCTGACCCCAGATCCAGCACTCTATCTACTGCACCACTTAGGCCGCATATGCCCTAATATGGATTAAAAAATAATAATAATAACTCACACTGGCTATATCTTATTCTTCACCCTGGTTTTATCAGTTCTCTGAGAGGTATAAATAGCATTTTTATCATAGATCCTTCGAATTGGTGTTTGGTTATTGCATTAAGAAATATAGAAAGGGATAGTTTCAGAGAAACTTTGAATTTCTTGTATGGATTGATGCTACCTGAAATGAATACAATTAAAAGAACAATTCCTTTTATTATCACAGAAATCAGGGCTTGCTATCTGGAAAAGCCAAAAACAGAAATATGTAATATTTCTGAACTCAACTAAAATATTCTGAGGCTTTATAAGCACATATTCCCACCATACCCCATATATAATGATTCCCAGTTATTCTAATGATTATTCTCTAACCAGTTTATGCAACAATTCAAACACAACAATCAGAAAACTCATTTTTAATTCGTTATCTTTTTCATGTATTCTGCAATCACAGAATCTTTTTAATCACTAATATAGCAATTTTAAGTTTAATCAGAACTGTTGATATTATTCCATTGCTTTCTTAAATCTAGAAATAAACAAAACAATAAATCAAGTCCTGATCTTTAGCACTTGACAGTCTCTGAGGTGTAAATGTTTACACTGAAAATTCAAGAGTTGGTTTTAGCCATAAAAGCTCATTCTATGGTTCCTAAATGTAATACCTTTAAGCAAAATGGGTAAATACAAAGGTAAGATGTGGTTTAGGAAAGAAAAGAGACTCTAAGATAAGGATTGTCACAGTGTTTGGTTCTCTCATAAAATAGCAGGGATCTCTAGGATACTTCAATGCATTCATGGGTCATTGATTTCTAAGATACACATACTCCTTCCAGTGACAAAACTGAAGCATTATAAACACCATGTTATTCTATGTAACTGTTTTCCTCCAAATCTTTCACAGAAAATATCCTTAATATGGTGAGCCTTTTTTCTACACCTTGATATTGTTTTGGCATCAATAGAACAAATAGCCTAATTATCTATAATCTCTAGCTTTTTAAATATATTTCACTGGCTCAACACCATTTCCTTTTTTTATTTTTAATAACTTTTTATTGATAGAACCTATGTCAGGGTAATTTTTTACAACATTATCCCTTGCATTCACTTCTGTTCCGATTTTTCCCCTCCCTCCCTCCATCCCCTCCCCCAGATGGCAAGCAATCCTTTACATGTTAAATAGGTTACAGTATATCCTAGATATAACATATGTGTGCAGAACTGAACAGTTTTCTTGTTGCACAGGGAGAATTGTATTTAGGAGGTATAAATAACCCGGGAAGAAAAACAAAAATGCAAGCAGTTTATATTCATCTCCCAGTGTTCTTTCTTTGGGTGTAGCTGCTTCTGCTCATCTTTGATCAACTGAAACTGAATTAGCTCTCTTTGTCGAAGAGATCCACTTCCATCAGAATACATCCTCAAACAGTATCATTGTTGAGATATATAATGATCTCCTGGTTCTGCTCATTTCACTCAGCATCAGTTCATGTAAGTCTCGCCAGTCCTCTCTGTATTCATCCTGCTGGTCATTCCTTACAGAACAATAATATTCCATAACGTTCATATACCACAATTTACTCAACCATTCTCCAATTGATGGGCATCCATTCATTTTCCAGCTTCTAGCCACGACAAACGGGGATGCCACAAACATTTTGGCACATACAGGTCCCTTTCCCTTCTTTTGTATCTCTTTGGGGTATAAGCCCAGTAGAAATACTGCTGGATCAAAGGATATGCACAGTTTGATAACTTTTTGAGCATAGTTCCAAATTGCTCTCCAGAATGGCTGGATGTGTTCACAATTCCACCAGCAATGTATCAGTGTCCCTCAACACCATTTCCAAACACACATATATGTGATATGTGTGTGTGTGTGTGTGTGTGTGTGTGTGTACCTTTACTCTTATAGCTTATAATACTTACTATACATAATTCTTCATTGGTTTCATACTACAGTTTTTTTTTTTATGTATGTATATCATATGTCTTCCAGTTTTCCTCTGGGTTTTCTGAAACTTTGATATTCCAGTTCTTGTCATATTCCTTCTTTAGAAGCCATATAGTTTTACTGGTATTAAAATGATGAGGTTTAAATTACCAGAGAATCTGGGAATCACTAAAGAACTTTTCAATTTTTAAAAGTGTGGTCTAACACATTTTGTTTTAATATGTTAAATGAAGGGGATACATTCTAAGTATTAATAAACAGTGGTCATACAGAAACAGAAATCCCAAGGTTCTACCCATTGTGATTGTAGACACCAATAGGAAAAGGTCTTTCTCAAAGAAGACAAGGTGAGGCAAAATTGATTCAGGTGAATGCATTAAATCCTGGGATTGTGAAAGGAATATTTCTTTTCTGAGGGAGGCACTAAAATACACACAGCAGTTTGGGTTCTGTTGAGGAATGATTAAGTCAGTTTGTGTAGTCATAACAAAATATAACTTCAATAAAAAGCATTGCTACTCTTGTTATGAAAATTGCCTCTTCCTCATATTGTAGAGTTCTCATGGGAGTTAAGTAGGAGTAATGTAGACAATATTTCTCTCTCCTGGGAGGATGGAAAGGATCATATATTTGTTATATCCACAGTCTCCTCTTTTTTGTTGAACATGTACAATTTTTCTATACACATTTCCACAAATATGATGCTGCACAAGAAGAATCAGATCAAAAAGAAAAAAAAATGAGAAAGAAAACAAAATGCAAGCAAACAATAACAAAAAGAGTAAAAATATTATGTTGTAATCTATATATAGTTCCCACAGTATTCTCTCTGAGTGCAGATGACTCTCTCCATCATTGAAACTTTCCTGAATCTTCTCACTGTTGAAAAGAGCCATGTTCATCAGAATTGATTATCATATAATAGTGTTGTTGCTATGTACAATATTCTCTTGGTTTCACTCACTTCACTTAATATCAGTTCATGTAGGTCTGTCCAGGCCTTTCTGAAATCATCCTGCTGATCTTTTCTTATAAAACAATAATATTCCATAACATTCATAAATAAATCCTTGGGAGTTTGATAGGTATGGCACTTGAGTAAGTAGATTAATTTAGGTAGATTTGTCATTTTTATTATATTAGCTTGGCTTACCCACGAGCACTTGATAATTTCCCAATTGATTAAATTTGACTTTGTGTGGAAAGTGTTTTGTAACTGTGTTCATATAGTTCATGACTTTGTCTTGGTAGGTAGATTCCCAATATTTTATATTACATAGTTATTTTAAATGGAATTTCTCTTTATATTTCTTATTGCTTGACTTTGTTGGAAACATATAGAAATGCTAATGATTTATGTGGATTTATTTTGTATCCTAAACTTCCCTAACATTGTGAATTGTTTCTAGAATTTTTTTTAGTTGATTCTCTAGGATTTTCTAAGTATATCATCATATCATCTGCAAAGAGTGATAAGTAACCTCTTCTTTGAGTCCAGAATGTACTTCCTCTAGCTGTATTTCATTTGTTTGTTACATCTGGAAAAGGTATTTCAGAGGGCATAGTGGAAGAGGATGGGAATGGCTAAACTGCATCTAGAATCTAACTGCATTTAGTTTCTTTGTTGAATTTTCTCTCTAATATAGGATGTTTCCTAACTATAAGCTTGAGAAGAGATGGTTTGGTAGTTAAAGTGCTTGAAGGGATCAAATCTTATCCAACTTACTTATATGTGAAATGTGGAATTTGGTTCCTAGAGGAGAAGTTAAAAGAGATGCAAGAAGAAATAGACAACAAAACTATACTAATGGGGGATCTCAGCCTTGATCTCTCAGAACTAAAGACATAGAATAACAAAATAAATAAGAAAGAAATTAAGGAGGTAAATAGAATGCTAGAATATTTAGGTGTGATAGATCCTTGGAGAAAATTGAATGGAGACAGAAAAGGGTTTACTTTTTTCTCAGCAGTTGATGTAATTTATACAAAAAATGACCATTTATTGGAGCATAAACACCTCAAAATTAAATGCAGAAAGGCAGAAATAGTAAATGCAATTTTTTTTTTCAGATCATGATGCAATAAAAATCACATGCAATAACAGGCCAGGAGAAAATACACCAAAAATTAATTGGAAATCAAATAATCTAATTTAAAAAATGAATGGGTAAACAACAAAGCATAGATATAATCAATAACTTCATCCAAGAGAATGACAATAATGAGACAACAAGCAAGAATTTATGGGATGCAGCCAAATCAGTTATTAGGAGAAATTTTATGTCTCTAGATGCTTATTTCTATAAAATAGAGAAAGAAAAGATCAATTAATTAGGCTTACAACTTAAAAAGCTAAAAAAAGAACAAATTAAAAACTTTCAATTAAATACTAAATTTGAAATTCTGAAAATAAAAGGGAAGATAAATAATGTTGAAAATAAGAAAACTATTGAATTAATAAATAAAACTAAGACTTGGTTTTATGAAAAAAACAATAAAATAGATAAGCCCTTACTTAATTTGATTAGAAAAAAGAAAAGAAGAAAATCAAATTGTTAGTCTCAAAAATGAAAAGGGAGAACTTTCCACTAAAGAAGAGAAAATTAGAGTAATAATCAGAAGTTATTTTGCCCAACTATATTCCAATAAATTTGTGACTAAGTGAAGTGGAGGAATATCTACCAAAATATAGATTGGAAATAAATTATTTAAATAGTCCCATTTTAGGAAAAAAAATAGGACAAGCTATTAATCAACTCCCTAAGAAAAAAATCCCCAGGGCCAGATGGATTTATATGTGAATTCTACCAAACATTTAAAGAACAATGAATTCCAATACTAGGTAAATTATTTGAAAAAATATGGAAAGAAGGCATCTTACCAAATTCCTTTTATGACACAGATATAGTGCTTATAGATAAACCAGGTAGGGTGAAAACAAAGAAGGAAAATTATAGACCAATTACCCTAATGAATATTGAGGCAAAAAATCTTAAATAAACTATTAGCAAAGAGATTACAGAAAGTCATTCTCAGGATAATATACTATGACCAAGTAGGATTTATACCAGGAATGCAGGGCTGGTCCAATATTAGGAAAAATCATTAGGATAATTAACTATATCAATAACCATATTAACAAAATCATATGATTATATCAATAGATGCAGGAAAAGCATTTAATAAAACCCAGCACCCATTCCTATTAAAAACACTAGAGAATATAGGAATAAATGGACTTTTCCTTAAAATAGTCAGTAGCATCTATTTAAAACCATCAGCAAGCTTCATATCTAATGGGTTCAATCTAAAACCATTCCCAACTAGATCAGAAGAATTTCAAGGGAATTAGTGAAAAAAAATGCCTATGAAAGTGGTCTAGCTATTCTTACCTATTAGTAAGACCAGGAGTAAAACAAGGTTGCCCACTATCGCCATTATTATTCAATACTGTATTAGAAATGTTAGCTTTGTCAATGAGAAGAAAAAGAGATCAAAGGAATTAGTGTAGGTAATGAGAAAACCAAATCATTGCTCTTTGCAAATGAAATGATGGTATACTTAGAGAATCCTAGAGAATCAACTAAAAACTACTAGAGATAGTTCATGCCTTTAGCAAAGTTTCAGAATACAAAATAAATCCACATAAATCATCAGCATTTATATATATTACCAACAAAGTCTAGCAGCAAGAGATGCAAAAATAAATTCCATTCAAAATAATTGTCAATAGTACAAAATATTTGGGAATCTCTCTGCCAATGGAAAGTCAGGAACTATATGAACACAACTACAAAACACTTTCCACACAAATAAAGTCAGATGTAATCGGAAGGAAAAAATATCAACTGCTCATGGGTAGGCCGAGTGAATATGCTTCTGGGACAAAAAATGACAATACTACCTAAATTAATCTAATTATTTAATGCCATACCAATCAAACTCCCAGACCTAGAAAAAATAATTTCATCTGGAAGAACAAAAAGTCAGGAATTTCAAGGGAATTAGTGGAAAAAATGTCAATGAAGGTGGCCTACTGTACCAGACCTAAATTATGTTATAAAAAAGTGGACATCAAAACCACTGGCTAAGGTACTGGTTTGGTACTGGCTAAGGGATAAGAGTATACGATGATCAATTCTGATGAATACAACTCTTTCCAACAATGATTGGTTGATACCAATTCCAATGATCTTGTGACAAGGAGAGGACTGTGGAAACTGAATATGGATCACAACATAACATTCTTACTCTATTTGATGTTGTTCACTTGCATTTTGTTGTCTTACTCATTTTCTTTCTTTTTTGATCTGCTTTTTCTTGTGCAACAAAATAATTATATAAATATGTTTACACATATTGGATTTATCATATATCTTAACATGTATAACATATATTAGATTGCTTGCCAGCTAAAGGAGGAGATGGGGGGAAGAATGGGAAAATCTGAAACACAAGTCTATTCAAGGATCAATGTTGAAAAATTATCCATGCGTATGTTTTGAAAAAAAAAAAAGAAATATGGAATTTAAACAAAATGACCTTAGAGCTCTATAGCTATGAATAAAAGAGGAAATTAAGCATGAGAGAGATTCCATGAGTTTCTCAAGGCTATTCAGGTAGCAAATGGAAGAATAAAGATTTGAACCTTCATCCTCTAGTTTCATATTCAGTTTTCTACTATCCCTTCTTAATGCCAAAACGGTCACCATTGTAATTGGCCCAGAACATCAATTTGGCTATCCTTCTTCCTTCTCAGATTGGAAAATAACCAAGTCAATATTTTTTTTGAAAACCAGACTCAAATTTATGTATTACCTCTGAAATATTTCAGCATAGCAAATGATTTTTTTTTCAATATAGATACAGATCCTAAATACTCCATGACCTAGTCATTTTATGAATTAATATATAAAGGATATATCTCCTGCTAGCTAATAAGATATACCTTTATTTTATTATTACACATTTTCAAATGAGACACAGAATCTGTCTCCAGGACTATACTTTAAAACTTCACAGATAGATTAGACATGTAAGAGTATGTTGTTTGGGCATAGCTTTTAAGAATCCAGGGGTGAAACAATACATTAATGAAGAATTAGAGTTCTTAGGCTATATTAATACTATATATTTACATTTTTCATTTTGCAACTTGGTATGACCTATGAAAATTATCTCTTATTTCTGAAATCTTATATTAACCACAGACTTATTTAGCGTAATCTTGTGCCAGTTTTGATGAGTAATGGTCACTCTATATTGTCTGACTGGGTCAAGGCAATTTTTGTTCAGTTGTCAAAAGGTAATTGAAAATAAATGAGTTTGTTGATCAAGGTTTTTCATGCTTCTGGGACCCAAATATAAGACACATTGTAGACTTTGGCTCAACTGAACAAATTTTGGAAGAGATATATCAATGTATGCAACTAAGAAATAGTTCTTCTCTAGAACCAGATTCAACTTAACAAATTCTAAAAGATATACAAATACCTGCAACTAAGAAATAATGCTTCCCCAGACCTAAGGTAAGCTGAACAGATTCTGAGAGAGATAAATCAAATCACAAAACCAGGAAATAGCACAAAATATCACTCCCTTTGACATAGGTTGAACTGAACAGATTCTGAGAGCAATGTGGCAATGAATAAAACTTGGAGAAAATGGATAGAAACTCAACTGTGTTAGGAATTATCGAGATAACACAGCCCTGATTCCAGTCACTTAAAAGGTTATAAATGTCAGTATGTATAAAAAAGTTCTTCCAGAATGAGAGTGGCATAAAGGAGAACTATAAAACAGTGTTTAAACAAGCTGTCTTTGTAACCCCAATAGGGAGGGTCAACAGAAGGCAATGGGTGACTTTACTGACTCAAACTGTGCTGTTGTCACAAGAAGAACAATTTACTCCTTAAACATAATTGTACTTATCTTAGATTTTTTTTTTGTTTTAAGTGAAAAGCCAAGGAGAGAAAATGATTGCTTACCATAATGGAATTTAAAAGATTAAAAGATTTATTTCTTTAAAAGCTCATGCTACTTACAGTTCATAAAATATGCCAATTCACAGCTTCTCTGGTGATACACAACATACTTTGTAGTTTTATTTCAGCATATATCAAAGCTGTTCTTAAATTCTCATTTAATTTTATAGGGCTTAAATCTAATCACTTGAATTCTCTTATTAGTGAGAAAACTGAAATTTTGAATGGTGATTGTAACAGAGACTAAATGTGTCTTTTGTCTGACCCTATTAGGTCACCATTTTTAGTGTTAACTGCAAAAACTGTGAAGGCTGGAGATGTATTAATACTAAAAATCACTTTTTTATACATACTGACATTTATAGCCTTTTAAGTGACTGGAATCAGGGCTGTGCTATCTCGATAATTCCTGTGAATAGCAGAAATCCTGCTATTAATGAAGTTTCTTAGGATTAAAAACAAATTACCTAGGCATAAAGAATGAGAATATAAATAAACTGGAAGAGCATAGGATAGTTTATCTCTCAGACCTGTGGAAGAAGGAGGAATTTATGACCAAAGAAGAACTAGAGATCACTATTGACCACAAAATAGAACATTTTGATTATATCAAATTGAGAAGTTTTTGTACAAATAAAACTAATGTAGACAAGATTAGAAGGGAAACAATAAACTGGGAAAACAGTTTTACAGACAAAGGTTCTGATAAAGGCCTCATTTCCCAATATATAGAGAAAATTGACTCTAATTTATAAGAAATCAAGCCATTCTCCAGTTGATAAATGGTCAAAGGATATGAACAGACAGTTCTCAGATGAAGAAATTACAACTATTTATAGACATATAAAAATATGCTCCAAATCATTATTAATCAGAGAAATGCAAATTAAGAGAACTCTGAGATACTACTACACACCTGTCAGATTGGCTAGAGTGACAGGGAAAGATAATGTGGAATGTTGGAGGAGATGTGGGAAAACAGGGACACTGATACATTGTTGGTGGAATTGTGAATACATCCAGCCATTCTGGAGAGCAATTGGGAACTATGCTCAAAAAGTTATCAAACTGTGCATACCCTTTGATCCAACAGTGCTACTACTGGGCTTATATCCCAAAGAGATACTAAAGAAGGGAAAGGGATCTATATGTGCCAAAGTGTTTGCGGCAGGGCTAGAAGCTGGAAAATGAAAGGATGCCCATCAATTGGAAAATGGTTGAGTAAATTGTGGTATATGAACGTTATGGAATATTCTTGTTCTGTAAGGAATGACCAGCAGGATGAATACAGAGAGGATTGGCGAGACTTACATGACCTGATGCTGAGTGAAATGAGCAGAACCAGGAGATCATTATATACCTCAACAACGATACTGTATGAGGATGTATTCTGATGGAAGTGGATCTCTTTGATAAAGAGAGATAATTCAGTTTCAATTGATCAAGGATGGACAGAAGCAGCTACACTCAAAGAAAGAACACTGGGAAATGAATATAAACTGTTTGCATTTTTGTTTTTCTTCCTGGGTTATTTATACTTTCTGAATCCAATTCTCCCTGTGCAACAAGAAAACTGTTCGGTTCTGCACACATATATTGTATCTAGGATATACTATAATCTATTTAACATGTAAAGGATTGCTTGCCATCTGGGGGAGGGGGTGGAGAGAGGGAGGGGAAAAATCAGAACAGAAGTGAGTGCAAGGGATAATGCTGTAAAAAATTACAATGGCATGGGTTCTATCAATAAAAAGTTATTTTTAAAAAATGATTAAAAATAATTTCAAGTACCTCCACTACTATTGTTATGAAATTTTAACAAATGTGAATTTTTACCTAGATTATCCATGTTCATAGGCAAAAATGGGGAGATTAGGCTTTTCATTTATTCGGAAATTTATAATATCAACTCATAAAAAAGTTGAAGATTCAAGAATTTGTGTATTTTTTTCCTCAGAATAAAAAGCCAAGGATTAAAAAAAAAATGAATGCTTATCATAATGGAATGGTGTGTGTGTGTGTGTGTGTGTGTGTATGTGTGTGTGTGTGTAAAACCATTCAATACAAGCAAACTTTTATTTAGATCTTTCTCTGGATGCAGATAATTTCTTCCTACATAAGCCTTTTGTAGTTAACTTGGGTATTAATAATAGTCAAAATTACTCAAAGTTGTTCTTAAAACAATATTGCTGCTACTGTATACTATGTTGTCTTGATTCTGTTCATTTTCCTCTTCATTATTGCCTTCAAGTTTCTCAATGTATTTCTAAGATCCAGTTTATCATTTCTTTTAGCACAGTAAGTATTCTAGTATCATAATTAATGATAACATAGCCCAATTTGCTTACCATTCCCCAATTAATGGACATTCTCATAATTTACAATCCTTTGCCACAGCAAGGGAACTATTACAAATATTCTAGAACAAATTTTTTTTATTTTATTACTGGGTCAAAGGGTAGAGCAGTTTAATAACATTTTAGGCATAATTCCAGATTGCTGTCCAAAATGATTGAACTAGTTTACAATTTTACCAAGAGTGAATTAGTCTCCTAATTTTTTCACATCACTGCCAATATTTGTTACTTTTCTATTCAAATACTTTAAGATGATATATTTAAATTGACACCTTAAAGTTGTTTTAATTTGCATTTTTCTAATCAATGATTTAGAGAATTTCTTTGTATATGACTATGCATTGTTTTGATTTCTTCAGAAAACAGCTTATTTATATCTGTTGATAATTTATCAATTGGAAAATGGCTTATATTCTTACAGATTTTACAAAGCTCTTTATATATCTGAGATTTGTAATTATCTAAGAAACCGAATTGTTATAATTGAATGTGTGTATATATGAATATGATATTTCAGAAGGCAAAATAACTAGAATTATAATAAAAAAATAACCTGACAAGAAAAGCTGAATATAATCGATTTTCAGGGGATAAATAGGTATTTAATGAAATAGAGGAAATTCAAGGATTTCTGATGAACAGACTAGAGCTGAAGAAAAATTTGACATTCAAACCCAAGATTCAAGAGAAGCATAAAGAGAAAAAAAAAAGAAAGAGAAATACATCATAAAGAACTCAATAAATTTAAATTTTTTCACATTCATATATGGGAAAATCTAATTAGAAAGCATACATGTTTGTTGCTTTTATGTTGGGATAACCTAAAAATGAAAGGATGCCAAAGGAATACACTGCAAGGAGGAAGAATACCAAATAGATAGATAGATAGATAGATAGATAGAGATATCTATGTCTCAAATAAAAGTGGTATACAAGAGGAAGCTTCTACAAGGGATGGGAAAATGGAGATAGTTTTGATAGGCAATGCTTGAAACTCAGTCTCGTGTGTGTGTCTGTGATTGTATATAGAAAGAGACATGGAGGGACAAAGAGAAAAAGAAAGAAAGACAGAGAGGAGGAGGGGAATATGGAGAGAGGGAGAGAGAATTAAAGAATTGAAGCAAAATCTATTATGTGTCATCTGGATGAAACTTAAGGGAGAGATAATAATAACCATCACAGATAAAGCAAAAGCAACAAAAAAATAGACTAAATTAGAAGACATAAGTAAAACTCCATTTTGCTAAGAGGTACCATATTCAATGAAACAATTATTTTTAATTGCAGCATATTTCTGTGACAAAGGTTTCATTCTCAAAAAAATAAAAATAAATGTATGTCTTCAGGGCTTATTAAGGTGTGTGATACCTACTAAACACTTAATAAATGTTTTTTGATTGAGAGAGTGAATAGAGAGTTGAAAATGGATTTAAGAAATATGGAATTAAGAATGAGAGGGGTTAGTAACAGCACAGTGACATGGAAAGTAGCTAGATAGGGAAGAATCAAAGACTGATGTTTTGAGTCTGGATAAATATCTGAATAGTTTTTGTCATCAACCAAATTTATGAAGATAGGAATGTTTTGAGGTAATAGAAAAAGTTGGATTTAAACTGCTAGTTGGAAAACAGAATGAGGATACATGTCTAACAGACAGTTAGAAATGCAGAAACTGAATTCAGTGGAGAGGTGAGAGACAGACTATTGAAGCAGACTTGTAGAGCTAGAATTTGACCATATATCTTGAATTTCCTTTTCCATATATCTAATAAATGGTCACCAAACCTCTACATGAGGATGAAAGACCCATTCCCACTGATATACTTTGTTCTACTTTTAGGTTTTATTCATCATTAGGAAATTTTGATATATCAAACCTAAAATTCATCTCAGCAACTTCTACATATTGTCCCTACTTATCTTGGTCATGTGGTCTCAAGCAAAATAGCCTATGATGAGATCAGGTTCCCCCCACCTCCCTGCAATAGGGATTAGTTTTCCACGTAAGTCAGCACAAATATCCCCAGAAACTAATTCGTCTCTGACTCTTTTAAGAGAGCTTTCTGGTCACCAAAGAGCACCCATGAAAATTTGATGTCCCTCTGACTTGGGATGGATATTATGGATGAAGACCATCCATGATGAAGACCATCATGCCCTGATCTATTAACCAGATGAGATTCCATATGAATGGATTTGGGAGTGAGTCTAGAAAATTTTAATGTCATTCATTGTTATATATTCTTGCTATATTAAGTTAAGTGTTATGAAATACTTAACCCACACAGAAAGTACTACTATAGATCCAATAACACATCTGTACAATATAGATATTCACCAATATAGACATGTGTTATCTGCCCAGAAAGAAAGTCTATGTTATAATAATAATGAATCATTTTAAATAAAAGAACAATAAATATGAATTAAGTGCAGGAAAGTGCTTTAGGGGATAGAAAACTAAGTCTAGAAAAAGGAAGTTAATGAGTTCAAATCTATCTTTAGATACTTACTAGCTATGGGCGAGTCACTTAACTTACTGGGCAAGTCGCTTAACCCTATTTGCCTCAGTTTCCTCATCTATAAAATGAGCCAGAGAAGGAAATAACAAAACCAATCTTTGCCAAGAAAATTCCAAAAGTGAACACAGAGAGTTTAGACATGATTGAAAAAGACTAAACAACAACAATCAAAAATAATGCTTCATTTTAAGTAAAATGACAGTACATGAACATTTAACAACAAAAGATCACAAAATAAAGTTAGAATTTTGAAAGAATTCCCGATAACTTAAAATACATACATCTCTTGCTTGGTAACAGTCTCTACCTAAGGGCAATCAGCTATCCATGGTGGGTGCATACTTGCTCTCATAATCTGGAGTTTCTATCCACCATTCAAAAATGATATAAGGGTTTATCATTCTAGCAACTCTCATGGTGTCATTTATGTTTTAAAATGTTCTCTGTTTTCATGATACAGGACTAATATACATTTCACACCCTCTCAAGAGAACCTGAATTCCTGATATTATTCAAGACAGATGAACCTATTCAACTCTTCCAACTGTCAGATCCAGAACAGTTTGATAGCTTTGATTCAATAGTGACCACCATACCTACACGTGGACTAAAACCATAGTACTTGTTATAATGGCTTTTTCTTTGTGGCTCTCATTTCTGTATGCCTCATGAAAGCAGCAAGGAATCTGTGTGGGGTTTCTGTATGTCCTTTGAATGTCTAAATTGGTGCATGGTTAAAGTGAACACGGCATTAGAAGAAGGCCATGTGATATCACTAAGGATGACTCTCAACAATAACACATACTATAAATTTGACCCTACAGGCATATCTATAGATTTTTATAAATGAGCTCAAACTACCATCACAAGGGCAGATTTCCCAGTGTTTAATGACTTTGTTATAAGTACATTGATCCTAACAAATCAATTTCCCCCTTCCTAATTACCTGAAATAGGTAGTACTATTAGTTAACAGATAAATGGAGCAATTACTCCTATTATAGGCAATAATTGCTTATATATAATATATTGCCTAAAATAACTGCTTCTGGGTGATATAGAATGAATTATATATGCTTTCTATGTGGCAAATTAACGATTTTATTTTTGTTTGACTATTTCTTAGAAAGCTCCCCCTCAATGCATGATAAGGGAGCTGGAAAAGAAAGACAAATGATTTTTGTCCCTTTAAAAAAAAACTTCATTATTTTAAAAAGTTTCT
Source organism: Antechinus flavipes (assembly GCF_016432865.1). Taxonomy (NCBI): domain Eukaryota; kingdom Metazoa; phylum Chordata; class Mammalia; order Dasyuromorphia; family Dasyuridae; genus Antechinus; species Antechinus flavipes. The sequence continues at coordinate 142,533,821 of NC_067400.1, forward strand.
GTTTTAGTATGATCTTTTTGTTTTGTCTGCTCAAATCTGCTGTAATGTTCTTGATGATTTTTTAAAATTAGAATCAAAAGAATTTGTCTTTTCATTTAATTTATTTTGCTTTTAACAATGTGAAATAGAATCTCACATGAATCCTCACATTTTTATCATATATTTATTTATTAATATAAAGTTAATCCAAGTGGAAAACAGAGATATCTTCAGAAATAGTTTAGTTCATGCCTCTGAAACATACAGGACCGAATGACCCAAAGCAAACCATTTAACTTCTCATTTCTCTGGACAACAGTTTAAAATCCAGAGCCTTTCCAGATTCACATTTTTTTCATAAATTATTGGCAATTAAGGGAGTAAATTATTTTTACTAATGAAAACAGTAACTAGTAAGGAAGAAAGGAAGAACATTTTGAGTCATTTTAATTGAAAACCATTTAGCTCGCCCATGTTTTTATAAAAATACAAAGAAATAATTCAAGCAATCATCTTTATAACTAGATGTCATGTTCCTGTTCTTTGTACCTAAGAGAAGGGACTTGATCTATGGCCCTGCAATGATTGTAGTGAATTAAGAGTTCCAAATGTCAGCCCTTTATTTCTGGCATCATAGAAAGGAATTTAGGAATACATACTAAACTTGACTTATATTGGTGATATTATATGCCAGAAATAAATAATTGAGAGTCATCTGAACTAGATATGAACAATCAGAATACTTGGTTATGGCCCTGGGGTTGAACAGCTATTGACAGCTCTGTTCTAATAAGAAATTCAGAGATATATCAGACTTCCTTTCAATGCTGTTTTCATGAATTTTGAAGCAATAGAAGATAGGATGTTAGATTGTCTTAGATCCACTTGGAGAAAAAATATAATCAATCTAACTCACAGATAGAGTGATATAAGAACCTATCATCCTTTCCTTTATTGTTATCTAGTCAGTTTACATACCTTCTGACTAGAATCTCTATTGCAAGGCAATCTCAATAAAATCAAAGACCAAAATTCTTCTACCTGCATTTCAAGCTACATCTAAATCACACGGTCTAAATCACTGGGGAAGCTATCCCCTTTATAACTAAGGCAGATCTTGACCAAAACATTTATCAATGAAATTAAAGTAAGAAAAACAAATAGATGTAAAATAGAATATTTCTGGGAAAATTTTTATAGGATTCTCATCATCTCTAAAAGTAAAATCACAAAATTTAAACTATTACATTTTAATATGGAATGTCAAAAATGAAGAACTAATAATAGTACTTAATAAATAAAATCGAGTATTTTGCTATCCCTGGCCAAACATATACAAACAAAATATGTCTTGAACAATAAAGGAACAATTTCAGAAAATTCAAGGAAATGATCTTCTGAAGTAGAAAAGATCATGTTGCACTATTACAATAAAAACACAAATGGAAATGCATCAATAACTAACTACCAGACCACATGCTTACTATGTTTCTTTATGATCATTCTGAAAATATTATATTCACATAATAAGATGTCTGTGATGCTCTAGATAGATACATATGAAAGTATATCTATAAATACAACTATGTATATTTATATATTTTTATTTGCATATATGTTTGTATACATTTCTATGTATATGCTTATGCACATGAAGGCTTTTACAGAAGATTCTCCAAAGAATATGCTGTGTTTATTATGGCATGACTGAAATGTTAAAAAATGTATAATCCCACTGGATCATTTTTGTTTCTGAACTATGTCCCTATTTTAGTGATCTGTTTAATATGCTAACTTATTAGCTGGGGAGAAAGTCATTAAACTGATGATATAGCATTTTGCAAACAAAATTTGCATATATATATATATATATATATATATATATATATATATATATATATATATATATATATATATATGTTATCTCTGGGTAAAGCAGTACATTACAAGCGATGCTGGTAAAAAAAAAAAAATGAAGAAGTTGATATCAAAATCTAAAGGAAGCAAATATAAAAAGGCTGTGGTCCCAGTCTACCGATTGTCCTTAGAAAAGATAATGGATAAGTTTCCCTTTCAGATATATAGATAAGTAATGGGTTGTATTGACTTTCCAAAAAAGGAGATAAAAACATGTACTGAGAGTAAGGGAGAAAGCAACAGAAGACTTAAACTTCAATAAAATCAGGAACTAACCATAATCAGGCCTTTGTCTTTGCATTCCCAGCATTTAGTATAGTGTCTAGAACTCAATAAATGTTGACTAAATGAATGGGATTAAAAATTAGCACAACATATGATTAAAAGAAAGCTTCAAAAATCAAATAGTGTCTCAGCAGATACACTCCTGGATCAAAGTTTTATAGCACCTTAGTGTATAGTTTCAAATTATTCTCCAGAATAGTTGGAATAGTTCACAATGCCTTAGGGTCCCAGCTTTCCCACATTTCTTCCAACACTTATCATTAATTTTTCCTGTTATCTTAGCCAATCAGAGAAGTGTGAAGTAGTAACTCACAGATGTCTTCATTTGCATTTCTCCAATACTGAGTAAGTTTAAATAATTTAAACAATTAAATGTTTATCTAAGTTTAAACCATAATGTTGCCCATGTTTATTCTACAGTGAAAGATATTCAGAAATAAGATTGACATGTATGAAAATACATACATACATATTCTTTTATTTGTTGAAGTAGAAAAAATGTCGAAAGGACTATAATTTTCTCTACAATGAATGTAGCTGCTGATATCTTGTCTGGACTTCTTGAAAGTGTAGGATGGCAGATAGGAAAAGAGAGACATACTAGCCTAGAAGGTTCTGAATATAAAAGGGTTATTTCGTGTTAAGATGATCATTATTGTTTGCCTCCTGCATATATGTTTAATAGATTTTAATTAATTTAATCTTTTATTTTTTAAAAGGAGGTCACAATATTTGGTTCCAAAATCCTTTTTGCTTTCCAAAGTAGAGTCTCTCTCAATAAGAAAGGATTGACAGAAAATGTTCCACAGTAATACTATTCTAGTCAAGTATTTATTAAGCAACAACCAAGTATATAACACTATAATAAGATCTATTTATATAAATAATGGCAAAATCAGTCCCTTCTCTCAAAGATTTCAGTCTTATAAGAAAACAATACATAAAAATTGTGTATAAATAAGATAGGATACATCGGTGATAATCTAAGAGAAAAAAAACATTAAAGTTTTGAAGAATTGGGGAAGACTTTTTGAAGAAGATGAAACTAGTTGAAATATAAATAATGTCAGCAAACAGAAAAAAAACAATTTTGCATATTAGATAAATTTATGAAAAAGCATGCAAAAAATAATCCATTTAAGATTCAGAATTAGGTTTCTAGAGAGGCTTAATATTGCAGGAGAGAGAGTCAAGACAACTCTCACTCTAAGTCAGAGGACTAACTTCAAATTTTGGCCTTGCAGTTCACTACTCAAGTCATATTAAGTAAGTTAATTAGTCTCTTTGGCCTTATTCATCCATCTTGGCCTTTATTCATCCAGGTAATTGGATTATACCTCTGAGAGCTTTCCCAACTTCGACTAAGATCTTTTCCAATATAAGCCTTTTGCTTAGGGATTTTGTGATCATATAAATATTTTAAAAATACAAAGCTCTAAACTAATGCAGATTAACCATTATTCACTTTCACCAATGTATTTAATTAATATACATTAATATACTTGAAAGAGATAATATGCAACATACATCTAACCCTTAAAGAGTTTACCATCAAATATATATCATTATATTCAATATAATTGTAAGTAGACAACAAACTTACTTCTTTACATGCTCACTTAAATGCATTTTTGTTTTGATTTAAATTATACCAGAAAATTAAAAAAAAAAAAAAAAAAAACTAACATTCTCTTTGGATACTGGGATATTCTTCCTAAGTCCTTGGAAACTAAAAACCAAGCTATTAGGCTCTCTCAATACAAACTTGTTGACTGACTAATCAATAACAGAGGTAATTAAGTGCACAGTATCTGATTAAAAGAACATTTGTAGTGTTGATTGACCAAATGGGAATCTTTAAAGACATTTTGTCCTCAGGGGAAGCCACTGATCGCAAAGCATTATAGCTTCAAAATGTACTCTTATGAAAAATTCCAATGTGCAAATTAGATCTCAATATAGACAAAATAAGTTAGACTTTTAGGAAAATATGTTCATATCATTTTTCTTGTGCAAATGAATGTTGAAATGCATATTTTTTTATTTATCGAATTAAATCATGTCTTCCATGCAATTTACATTTTATGGTTTTCCTGATTAAAATGTAAATTACTTAGTTGGAATTGGGGCAGCTTTGATAGTTGGACAGACTTACTAATATGAATTATTACTGATATTTTTCTATTTATATACAATGCATCTTCAATTAGGAAAATACATAAGTAAGTGGGATTTTTCAACGCTTCACCTGTTTTATACATTTTCTTTGCAACAGCAGAATTCCCATTATGAGTGATAAAAAAATAAGCTGCAACAAATTAACTTCCTTCAAATCCAAAGATAAAAAGCATTCACTGTACTGAAATGCTCTGCTTTTGTACTGAACAACAAAACAGAGGTATATAGACAATACTACTAAAATTCTTTTCCTCCCAGAAACCATAATAATTGATACATTCCTTACCTTTGGATCACTTTTTTAATGAAATGCCCTTTGAGATATTATAGAGAGCAATGTAAAAAGAGACTCCTGCAATTTCCTAATAGTTCACACACACACACACACACACACACACACACACACAACACTTCATATTTTGTGAAGTGCATTCTTCACCGTACTGAAACATGGGTGGTATAAATTTTACTTGTATCATTCTTAAAATGAGGGTATTGAGGCTGAAGTTAAAGAAATTTTCCTATATTTAGATAGGTAGTATATCTTGGAACAATTTTTTCAAGGGAATGTAGTATATCATACTTAATGTAATGAATTAATTATTATTTAAATAGTTTTAGCATCCAAATTTTTCTTGGACATTCTTTTGTTGAACATAGTTTTTAAAAATATTTTTAAATAAAAATAATATCATTGAATTCTAAAATTGTACAATAGCCTATACTTGATCATAATTGTAATTTATTAGCAATTACATGTTTGCCCTGTTGTGGCTATTCTACATGCTGAGGGAACAGAAGATTTAATTGGTCCTAAACTAAATGCAATATCAAAAGCTATTACCTCTATGCATGGTATCTACTATTGCAACACTGCGAAATTTAAGCTTGTATATCTATAAAGAACCTTTGCTAACAACAGGAATCCTGTATAAAATTATTTTTAAAAATCAAGAGATTGTGAGGATAAGGGGAAAAATACAAAATCATTCGATATCACATCATTAGCACAGTGCCAGTTCTTCCTATCTCAGGCCTTCCCAATCTGTCTGATTCTCAGATTAATATCATAAAATTTCATCCCTATAACTTTACAACATAACTCTAAGCTTGCTTTCAAATTCTATGTGGCTTGCTTTCAAATTCTATGTGCCAAACTGTGGCAAGAGGAAAAGACTTATTTTTGTTCTTTCTCCAGACTTAATTTTTTATGTCTCTCCATTCATGTTTTCCCTTTCGTTTATTTTGTCACTCTCTTTCATTTTTTATAATCACTCCTCATGGATAAAATTAGTTTTATTTTAAGAAATAGAAATTCACAGAATGTGTCAATGTATATAAAAAAGTATGCTTAAATGTTGAGCTAATGAAAGTTCTAAACCAAAGAGAATGTTGGTAGAGAGTAAGGTGTAGGAAGACTGAAAAGGCATTAGATTATGAAGGCTTTTGAATGACAAGAAGAGGATTTTTTATTTGATCTTAGATGCACCAGAGATCATAGTGTGGCAGTCATTGTTAACTTATACCTATCTCTCATCCATCTCCATGTCCATTTAGATTTTTAGTTTTATGGATACTACCCTTACAGAATCTCTTTTATCTTCTCCTCTCTATTCACACAGCTACCTAGTTTTGTCCCTCAGAACCTTACTTAGAGAGGAAAAATTCTGATTTGCAAATGAAATAGCTAATTTAGTAAACAAATCAAATCTGAACTGCAATGCACAATACAATCAACATAAGTAAGACTTTTAGGAAAACGTGCTCATATCATTTTTCTTGTGCAATTGGGAAGAATTTGAAATACACTTTTTTTTGCATTAAATCATGATTGTCTTCCCTGTTCTAACTCCTCCACTATCCAACCTGTCTTCTACATAGTTGCAAAAATCACCTTTCTAAAACATATATCTGATTGTTGTCTTCCCTATTCAGACTTCTGTGACTCCCTATCACTATAAAATACACATATCTTTCTTCTCTAAATATTTGGTTATATAAGCCCAATAACTATGTCAAGAATGCATTCCAAATTCTACTTGGACTATCTATCTTTAATTGAAATGTCACCTTCTTTGTGCAGTTTTCTACTAACTAATCCCATCTCATCAAAAGACCTGGGATTCACTGATTTGTATACCTTTTATATGATTCAAATAGAATCTAAACTAAGAGCAAAGACTATTCTGTTTTTGTCTCTGCATTTTTAGTACTTGCCCCAGTGCCTTGAACATAGGAGGTAATTGATAATAATTTGTTAAATTTAATTGAAGATGTGAAATAAAGAATTTATTCAAAAGTAGAAAAGAATATCATGATGAATTACAGTTTCCAGTTAAATCAGTTTAGTACTTCAAAACTTTCTTTAAAACTCTTAAATAATAATATGAAAATTGGAAAAAAAAACAGTCACAAAATGCTAGACTCTCCTAGCTAGAGGAACGTTATAGGTCATCTTGTAGTATATCCTTTACCTGTCCTAAAGAATACGTTTCCCTAATTGTAAATCCTCAGCTTAGCCAGAATAAGTGACTATTTTTGTGTGTTTATTTTTTTAGGTGTTTTTAGGATTATTTTATTTTCTATTATCAGAGCTATAGTAAGTTCATTAATAAAGACTATAAGAATATCCATTCAGGAAAATTTCTATATTTCTAGTATTTTTTTTTCTTGTCTGTACTTTTTATATAATGTTTAAAATGTACCTATGCTATCTTGAAGGAATGGGAGTTATGCTCCTATGTGGGAATTTTGTATCAATAGTATGACCTTCTTCTTGCCCTTGTGCCAACTGACAGTGAATTTTATGAATGTTTAGAAGGTCTTTGGAAGCTTGAAAAGGTAGTAGGAAAAGGTATATATAATTGTGTCTGTTTCAGGCATTTTTCTTCTCTGCAGAATGATTGACAGGATGCTCCTATTTTCCATGCCAATCCAGAGTCAATTGGACCCAGATCTTATTATCTAAGACCAGATTTTACTGGCTTACAGAACTAATTCATTTCTGAATTTGGAAATGAAATTTCTGGCTTTGTTTGGCTTAATCCAAGTGAAAAGCAGATTTAACTAAGAACTAGATATGAAAAAAATTGTGACATATCCTTGTTCTTTCTTGAACTATTCCATTCTTCTTACAACTATTTTTGTACAAAATCATACATCTACAAAAGGTAGAAATACATTGAATAATTTCCTGATATGATAATTATTTCAAAATTTGAACAATTGTTTTCCAATTATGGATTTTTTTCTTTACATAACAAGACAGAATCAAGACTTATCTTGGGCACAAAATGAACAAGTGATCCTGACAAATCAATTGAGTTTTGACTGCTCTGAATAACTGTATAACTTTTTTTTACATCCATTTATTTAATGTTTACTATGTGCCAGGTATTGTGCTAAGCACTGAACCAATATTATTTAATTTGATCCTCACAAGAAACCTAGGAGGTAGATGCTATTATTATTTCCATTTTACAATTGAGGACACTGAAGTAAACAGAAAAATGTTGTGCCTGGAGACACACAACTAACAAATATTTCAAATGAACTTTGAACTCAGGTCTTTCTGATTCTAGGTTTAGGGTTTTATCCACTACAGCACTTACCTGCCTCCAAAAGTTACTAACTTCCATTTGTTGAAAGGATTTCTTAACACGGGTGTTGTATGTATCAAAGAAATGGTACCCAGATTCAAGCTATGTGACCCTGGGCAAGTTGCTTAACTTTGATTGCCTCCTCTCCCCCACTGAAAAATAGACTGTATACTTGTTAGAGTTAGGTATAGAAGAGAATTTAGCTCCCCTAACTTGAAGTCTTCCAGGGAAGATTATATAAATAATTATTAGAAATGGTGAAACAAAGACTCACAATTTCTTACTGATTGAACAAGACAGGCTCAAAAGTTATTTCCAAATATAAAGTATAGTAACTCTGATATTCTGTTTTTCTTCTCTTGGTCAATATCAGTCAAGATCAAAATTTCAAAAAAAAAAAAAAAGGAATTGAAACATGGAAGGGATCAGTCTTAACAAATGTAATTTATATTGTATGTATCATATATAAATACTACACACCCACATATCATTCTATACATCCATGTATTTATCAATTATTCCTCTCGAAGCAGATAACATCTTCCCTCATATTTTCTTTGAAGTGGATTGGTTATTTGTAATAAAATTGGTTATTTGTAATTTGTAATCAAAAGGACTCATTTGCTCTAAGTTATTCATAAAACAGTATGATTATTATTGTATACAATGCTCTCTTGGTTCTGCTTATTTCACTCTTCATTATTTTATGCAAATCCATCCATGTTTTTCTAAAATCATCATTTTTTTGAGCTCATCCTTTTTTATATCTCAGTAGTATTCCAGCATGATATTATATGAGAACTTGTTCAGCAATTCCCCAATTGAAATTATCTATCATCTTGATATCAATCCTATATTTTACCCGATGTATGTTCTGAAGAGACATGTTCTAAGAAACCATTCCTTCCTAGAATTTTAGACTCCATCTGAATATGATCTGAACCATAGAATTAGTAATGTTTTATACTCAGGAAATAAAAAGAGTTCAATTAATTAATACATGAAGTGATCTAGCTTGAGCAGAAGTCTTAGGCAATTTTTGAATATGCCAGTCATGGGTAATCTAGATAAGGAAACACAAAGGGTTTGGTAAAATTCCCTTGATTCTAAGGAGTTGTATTTATGAAATTATCATTAATCCCATAATGACTCAGGGAGAAAAGTTCTCCTCTGACAAGACAGCATCAGAATTCCCAATTCATTACCTTATCCATAGGAAATGCTTACTGTATGTTTTGTTTTTATTGAACTTATCTCTATTTTTCTATATATATAATGTAACAGACCAAAAATTTCAATTCAATCTTTATATATTTTGCAATAGTAATTTTCATACACCCATTTAAAATAATATTATATTTACAAATGTTAATTATTTAGATATCTTAGAAAATCATATATGATTTATTTTGGAAATTTTGAAAACCTTTGTAATTAAATTGATTGAGAAATGAATTGACAAATCTTTCTTTATAATTGTTTTATTCACAAGATCTCCATTTTTAAAATATATTTTTTTAAAAATATATCTTAGTATCTACAGTGCTTGAAAGAAAACACATTTTGTTAGAAGGTAATAAGATCAATTCCATTTGCAAACCAAGATAGGGGTTTTGTAGAAAGTGTATAAACTTGGAATTAAGAAACTTGTGTAAACTTTTCTTGTATAAACTAAACAAGTTATTGAAATTCTTGAGCTCTACTTTTCTGACAATTAAAAGGAGTCTTGTGATAGTTGTATGCCCCACTTCAGTGTTAAACAATTAAAATGAAATGATAGACAAGAAGGTTTTTTTTACAATCTGAAAAGCACTACTATACAAATATCAATTATGTTTCAAAATTACTGTTGAATTAGGCTACACATAAATTGCTTCATTACATATATACATATATATATATATATATATATATATATTATATATATATATATACACACACACACACATAAAACTAGGATACATTATACATGTCTATGTACATACTAACTATAGAAAATTATCCAAGATTAAATGGATTTTCCCCAAGCTTACATGCATTGCACATAAAATTTTCATTTCTTAGAATAGATTTATACCCAATGTCCATCTACTGAAATTCTCTTCTTAAAGACCAAGGGAAAATGCCCATCTCCTATATACTCCTCTACTGAGAACTCCATTCTAAAAGACATTTTTCATATGAATTTTTTAAAAATATTGAGCTACTATTATATGAAGAGCAATGTGTTGATTTCTAGGTTAGATATGAACTATACATAAGACAAATTACCTTCCCTCTGGAAGTTTATTTTCTAATAGGGAGATAAAATACATTTCCAAGAGCTATAATATCAAATAGTATAGTATTAAGTGAATCTTAAAAGGAATCTTAGTAAATCTGGGTGGCTTTTTAAAGAGGTTATGACTCTATAGGTTTGTTTGTTTTTCCCCCAAAGGTTAACAGAATAAGTTTTTGAATATGCCAATCATGGGTAATCTAGATAAGGATACACAAAGGGTGTATCTAATTCTTAATCTCCATTATAATCCTTAGAATATTTGATGATAGTAATGTTACTCTCCCTAAATCTTTTCTTCTCAAAAATAAAATTTCTTTCTTTTTCTCTCCTTCCCTCCCTCTCTCCCTCCTTTCCTCCCTTCCTTCCCCCTTCCCTTTTTTCCTCCTTCTTTCCCTCCCTCCCTCCTTCCTTTCCTCCCTTTCTTCCTTCCTTCCTTCCTTCTTTTTCTTTCTTTCTTTCTTTCTTTCTTTCTTTCTTTCTTTCTTCCTTCCTTCCTTCTTTTTTTTCTTTCTTTCTTTCTTTCTTTCTTTTTCTTTCTTCCTTCCTTCCTTCCTTCCTTCTTTCTTTTTCTTTCTTTCTTCCTTCCTTCCTCCCTTCCTTCCTTATTTATTCCCTTTTTTCTTTCCTTCTTTTTTCCTTTCACAAATACTCAAATAACATTTTTAATTCATTTTCTTTTGCCACTACTAGGAAAAGTATTCCAGCTTTTTAGTATTCCTTATTAAATATGTCACTCAAAATATTAAGACTATTTCAAAAATAATCTAAAAAGATGGAATAAAGCTTACTGACCAAAAATCCTATAGATAATAGCTAGTGCTGGTTACTTTAAAATAGATGAGGAAAATAAATTATAGAATTCAACAAACATATTGTTGCATGAAAATCTATTTTGTATGTATTTTGGTGCTAAATTCAGAAATGGAAATGTGATTTATCTATTGCCAACTATGATAGAGTGGCTTGGATTTTGATAAAAATTCTATGAAGAAGTAATGAAGCTCTTTCAGGCATGGGGAGATGAGGTTCATGAGAAAACAATAACTAGATTCTTAGATTCTTTTTTGAATGCTTTTATGTAGTCTCAGTTTGTGTGTTGTGTTGTAAAAAAAGTTAAAATTATGATCACAAGTGTATAGTCATACAGCAAAATTCACACTATTTAGCAGGTTGTTTGGTCAGTGCCAAGTATCATTGATGAACATCATGATCGCTTCTAATTTTGTTTGCTCAAAGCTGTTGTACATTACAAGTATCAATGTGAATTTCTTAAATTCTCAGAGTGCCTCATATGTTTGTCAGTCACATAAAGAGTAGAATAGTGGAGTTTTTTGTTCTTATGTATGTTTGAAATTACAAAAATTAACTTTTTTTTTTGTTTGCAAACTCTGCTTCGAATATAAAACAGTTCAAGAGAATAAAGCCTCAGCTCTTTACTTATGCTGTAACCTTTCTGTTTGATCCTTAAAGGATGAATTATATGGCATTTATGCTTCTGATTATTTGGAGAAAAAATTCTGTCAAAATTATTCTTTCTGTTTAACAAATATTATCTTATGTTGAATAATAATAATTATTTCAAAGTCTAAACATGTTATAATGTATCCAAATTAGATAGAAAAGCTATTTTAACACATATCTGTTTTGAAAGCACTAGAAATTTGGATATTAATAAAAGTAAACTTAATGATTCAGATTTTTAATCATGAGGTTCAATACATCAAAGAAGGATACAGGCAATGTGACTTTCCCTCATACAAAATAACCTGAAAAAAAAAAAAAAAAAGGTAGGTAAAAAAACAAGTAGGCTGAAATGGCTTTGTTTGTGATATTAGTTCCAAAAGTCAGGTTAAATAACTTTGAGGCTTTGAAACCAAGTGTTATAAACCATTTTGAATGTAATGGATTCCATTGGTAGACTGATGAAGCTCTCAGGCCTCTTCAAAATTGAAAGAAATGCCAAATTTCAGTTAGAAGACAGTGTAAATAAAGACATAAATTGTTGGATTTCTTTTTCTCCTATTCAACCACAGATTAAGAACTATCATTTTATATTGGTGAATGAAAGCACCTATTAGAAGGCCTAAAAATATATACTACATATGTGAATTATTTTGGCAAACTTCAATTATATACAATATTCTTGCCATCTCCTTAGAGATGTGATGTGATTGTAAGTAGAATTTACTAAATATTGTTGTTTTATTCTTTATTATTCTTTATTCTTTATTAACAGAGTCAGAAAGAAAAAAATACTTTCCTGAAAATGAAGAATTCATATTAAAAAATAAAAATGAAACTTAAAAAGAAAATCTAGAAGTTAAACCTGAATAAGTTTATTTATCTATCTAAGACTTTTCAATTGGTTTAATGAAAACAATTGTCAAGGTAAAGAATCAAAATGGTTCATGCTTTCTGTATCTGAAAAATAAATTTCTAAGAATAAGTAAGGACAAAGTTAAGGAGTATGTATGTGTGGGGGGTTAAATAATATCCCTAAAGAGAATATAAAAGTAAGAACACTTGAATGAAGTTAGATGATCTACACAGGAAAAATGAACAATATTTTTTTAGAAATTAAAAGAAAGAAAATTTAAAAAAAAACTTTTCAAATCCTATAAACTTAAAGCGTATAATACTAAAAAAAGATACATATCCATATTTGTACTACAACCTGAACAATGAAAATGCAATATGGGCGATCCTAAGATACATTTTTATTCATGAAATATGTGCAATTTCAAAAACAAAAACATTTTTAGATTAATGATAGCCTTTCTGTCAGATGCCAAATACTGAGGATGTTACAAAAGAGAACTACAATAGGTAATCATGAGAAGCTATGTTTTTCTGAGAAATGAGCACAATTTAGTTTATAAAAGTAATTTTAATTTTTTCATATAGTAAAATTTATAATTTACATTCATACATAATGTTATTTATTTATATTTATAGAAATGACTTATTTTTATAAATTTGGATCAGTTCCTTATATAGTTGAGAAATTAAATGATTATAAGAATAATATGCTTTAATTTTTTCCCAGGTTCATGCTTTCCTTCTAATTTTGGCTTAATTTTTTTTTTCTGTAGAAAAAAGAAACTTTTCAATTTCATATATATAAAACTATGTTATATTTCATATGATCTTCTGTATATCTTGTTTGGTCATTAAAAGTGTTTTTAACAATATGACTATAATCCCAATTAAAATAGTCCTCTATAGAAAAAAATAAAGAATATTTAAAATGCTATTAAATTCACCTATGGTAATGATAATCTTTGTATTTCTTTTCTATATTATTAATTGAGTTAAATAATTTGCATTAATCATTAAAAAGTACTGATAATTATTCTAAATGTTCAACTAAGCAAACTAAAAAAAGAGAAAAATTAGGTTAAGGCATTAAGTTTATTTTTTTTTTCTTGAAGTTGCAGCTGGGTTTGCTTATACTCACAATAATCAAGGAGAATTTAGTGTCTTCAGCTTACTTTCCCAAAGAAATACATTTAGATGTTTCTTATAAGAAGATTAAAGACTTTTGCAAACTCTACAGGAACATTATTAAGTTTCATAAAGGCAGATGCTCTTAATAAATGCCCATGATTTTTTTTTGTAATGTCTAATGTTATTTTTGGCAAAAAACATTGACTATTACCTGTAATAATGTTGAATTACCATGAGTGAGGGTCTTTTCAGGGCTTTTATTCCCCTTTTTTATTATTCTAAATTGACAAACATCATCTTACAAAAATATTTCCATAAATAAAAGAGGTATTGGATAGAATGCTTCAAATTTATGTTATATGCAAACCTGTTTTTCATTTTATCATATTAATTTCAAAGTAATTTCATATATCTGTATTGGTTTTTGAATCTCCTTCTTATTTCTTCTATTAAGTATTGAATTGTCTGGCAAAGGCTGAATCAATATGAAAAATCAAAATCAACCAAAAGAACATTTCATTGACTGGATTTTTTTTTTAAGATCCTCTACTTTGAAGAAAATCAGTCAGTCAAACTAATAACTGAAATGGGCTGTTTCTTTGGAAAGATAGATATTGCAGAAGAGAATGACAGATAAAAGATGATATAGTTAGGGTAAATTTTGTAAGTTGAGACTATTAGCATGAGTTTCCTCAGAATCTGTCTTTATACCCTCAATATAAAGTATAGAGGAATCCCACAAAAACTTCCCAATGAGATATAGGTGATGAAGTATAATTGTTCAATGTATGTTCCCAACTTGCCTTCCATCTTCCAGGGAATTATAATATTGAATTGAAAAACTAAGTTGTCTTTCCTTTCATGATATTAATATAATGAAATCCAGGAGAATTATAGAACTTCAGACCTGGAAAGTACCACAAAGTTATTTTAGTTCAATTTGTACCTGATCTTAAATGAACTTTATTGTTTGTTTGCAAACTCTGCTTTGAATATAAAACAGTTCAAGAGAATAAAGCCTCAGCTCTTTACTTATGCTGTAACCTTTCTGTTTGATCCTTAAAGGATGAATTATATGGCATTTATGCTTCTGATTATTTGGAGAAAAAATTCTGTCAAAATTATTCTTTCTGTTTAACAAATATTATCTTATGTTGAATAATAATAATTATTTCAAAGTCTAAACATGTTATAATGTATCCAAATTAGATAGAAAAGCTATTTTAACACATATCTGTTTTGAAAGCACTAGAAATTTGGATATTAATAAAAGTAAACTTAATGATTCAGATTTTTAATCATGAGGTTCAATACATCAAAGAAGGATACAGGCAATGTGACTTTCCCTCATACAAAATAACCTGAAAAAAAAAAAAAAAAGGTAGGTAAAAAAACAAGTAGGCTGAAATGGCTTTGTTTGTGATATTAGTTCCAAAAGTCAGGTTAAATAACTTTGAGGCTTTGAAACCAAGTGTTATAAACCATTTTGAATGTAATGGATTCCATTGGTAGACTGATGAAGCTCTCAGGCCTCTTCAAAATTGAAAGAAATGCCAAATTTCAGTTAGAAGACAGTGTAAATAAAGACATAAATTGTTGGATTTCTTTTTCTCCTATTCAACCACAGATTAAGAACTATCATTTTATATTGGTGAATGAAAGCACCTATTAGAAGGCCTAAAAATATATACTACATATGTGAATTATTTTGGCAAACTTCAATTATATACAATATTCTTGCCATATCCTTAGAGATGTGATGTGATTGTAAGTAGAATTTACTAAATATTGTTGTTTTATTCTTTATTATTCTTTATTCTTTATTAACAGAGTCAGAAAGAAAAAAATACTTTCCTGAAAATGAAGAATTCATATTAAAAAATAAAAATGAAACTTAAAAAGAAAATCTAGAAGTTAAACCTGAATAAGTTTATTTATCTATCTAAGACTTTTCAATTGGTTTAATGAAAACAATTGTCAAGGTAAAGGATCAAAATGGTTCATGCTTTCTGTATCTGAAAAATAAATTTCTAAGAATAAGTAAGGACAAAGTTAAGGAGTATGTATGTGTGGGGGGTTAAATAATATCCTGTTAGAGTTCAAATGTTGGAGTTTGTTCTCAGAGGACAGCCGGTTTAGAGGCTTAGAGCCCTTCAGATGTCTCCAAATCCAAAGGTTCTGTCCTTCAGCCTCTGCCTCTGCCTTCTTCTGCCTCCAACAGAGATGGAAGATCTCTCTTATCTACTTCTGGGGGGCCCAGCCACCAATTTGCCGCGGAGAGAGGGCTTCTGGCGTAGCTCCACTGAAGTCCGTCAAAAGTGTTCTCTGCAGCAGAGTCGTTTCTCTCGAGTCTAGCGCGATCAGCCAGCCAAGAGGAAAAAAGTGTGTATTCTGCCATAGATCCTTCATCGCTGGCTTTTTATCTGCCTCTTCTGAGAGAATGGGATTATGGGTTTTCTCCCATAGTGCTCTCTGGCCCAATGACTTTAAGGGAGGTGTGAACTCTCTTGAAGTTAGAAAGTGTACTCTGTGAAGCTAGCATACTTGTGGAGTCCAATGAGTAAAGGTGGGAACACAAGCCTTGTCTTGATTAGTTCTACTTAGTACCTTGTTTCAGGTTCTGGCCAAAACAACTTCTTGTAAGATTAGATCAACTCTAATTACTTAGCAGTTAGTAAGGATTCCAACAATATCCCTAAAGAGAATATAAAAGTAAGAACACTTGAATGAAGTTAGATGATCTACACAGGAAAAATGAACAATTTTTTTTTAGAAATTAAAAGAAAGAAAATTAAAAAAAAAACTTTTCAAATCCTATAAACTTAAAGCGTATAATACTAAAAAAAGATACATATCCATATTTGTACTACAACCTGAACAATGAAAATGCAATATGGGCAATCCTAAGATACATTTTTATTCATGAAATATGTGCAATTTCAAAAACAAAAACATTTTTAGATTAATGATAGCCTTTCTGTCAGATGCCAAATACTGAGGATGTTACAAAAGAGAACTACAATAGGTAATCATGAGAAGCTATGTTTTTCTGAGAAATGAGCACAATTTTGTTTATAAAAGTAATTTTAATTTTTTCATATAGTAAAATTTATAATTTACATTCATACATAATGTTATTTATTTATATTTATAGAAATGACTTATTTTTATAAATTTGGATCAGTTCCTTATATAGTTGAGAAATTAAATGATTATAAGAATAATATGCTTTAATTTTTCCCAGGTTCATGCTTTCCTTCTAATTTTGGCTTAATTTTTTTTTTTCTGTAGAAAAAAGAAACTTTTCAATTTCATATATATAAAACTATCTGTTATATTTCATATGATCTTCTGTATATCTTGTTTGGTCATTAAAAGTGTTTTTAACAATATGACTATAATCCCAATTAAAATAGTCCTCTATAGAAAAAAATAAAGAATATTTAAAATGCTATTAAATTCACCTATGGTAATGATAATCTTTGTATTTCTTTTCTATATTATTAATTGAGTTAAATAATTTGCATTAATCATTAAAAAGTACTGATAATTATTCTAAATGTTCAACTAAGCAAACTAAAAAAAGAGAAAAATTAGGTTAAGGCATTAAGTTTATTTTTTTTTTCTTGAAGTTGCAGCTGGGTTTGCTTATACTCACAATAATCAAGGAGAATTTAGTGTCTTCAGCTTACTTTCCCAAAGAAATACATTTAGATGTTTCTTATAAGAAGATTAAAGACTTTTGCAAACTCTACAGGAACATTATTAAGTTTCATAAAGGCAGATGTTCTTAATAAATGCCCATGATTTTTTTTTTGTAATGTCTAATGTTATTTTTGGCAGAAAACATTGACTATTACCTGTAATAATGTTGAATTACCATGAGTGAGGGTCTTTTCAGGGCTTTTATTCCCCTTTTTTATTATTCTAAATTGACAAACATCATCTTACAAAAATATTTCCATAAATAAAAGAGGTATTGGATAGAATGCTTCAAATTTATATTATATGCAAACCTGTTTTTCTTTTCTATCATATTAATTTCAAAGTAATTTCATATATCTGTATTGGTTTTTGAATCTCCTTCTTATTTCTTCTATTAAGTATTGAATTGTCTGGCAAAGGCTGAATCAATATGAAAAATCAAAATCAACCAAAAGAACATTTCATTGACTGGATTTTTTTTTTTAAGATCCTCTACTTTGAAGAAAATCAGTCAGTCAAACTAATAACTGAAATGGGCTGTTTCTTTGGAAAGATAGATATTGCAGAAGAGAATGACAGATAAAAGATGATATAGTTAGGGTAAATTTTGTAAGATGAGACTATTAGCATGAGTTTCCTCAGAATCTGTCTTTATACCCTCAATATAAAGTATAGAGGAATCCCACAAAAACTTCCCAATGAGATATAGGTGATGAAGTATAATTGTTCAGTGTATGTTCCCAACTTGCCTTCCATCTTCCAGGGAATTATAATATTGAATTGAAAAACTAAGTTGTCTTTCCTTTCATGATATTAATATAATGAAATCCAGGAGAATTATAGAACTTCAGACCTGGAAAGTACCACAAAGTTATTTTAGTTCAATTTGTACCTGATCTTAAATGAACTTTATTGTTTGTCACTATACTTGGAAGCCTGTAACCATCTAGCATTCTGTTAAAAATTTCAACCAAATGAGAATCCATTATGTAAGAAGCAATTCATTCAAATTTTGGTTAATTCTATTTGTTAGACTAACAATCTCCAGGATAAACATATGTTTGCCTCTGGACCTTTCACTTACTACTCGGCATTACAGTAATCTGGGAAAGCAAAATAGTTTTCTTTGGAGCTGAAAAGAATGCATTGATATGAGAAATATTACAGGTTCACATTTCACAAGATATTATTCATTATTGGTTTTGAGGAGAAAGGAAGAAGAAAGAATTAAGCATGAATCTGAGAGTTTTAATCTTAAGTTATAATGTAAGATGGTGATAGCATCAGCAGAAGTGAAGTTAGTGAAAGAGGTAGTTTGGGGTATATTGATTTTGAGGTCCCATCAGTATAACCAAGATCTAGGATATTGGGATTGTTCATACCACAATAAAAAAGATCAGATTTTAAGACATATATTTTAGAGTTACTTGAACAGAGATCATAATTGAAGCCATGGGAATGGATGAGATCAGGGGAGATAAATGGATAAAAGAGGCCTGATAAAAGACTCTTGGGTAGTAGTTATATTAAAGGAGCAAGAAGAAAATGAGGAGCCAGCAAAAGAAGTAGAAATGAAAAGTCAGAGAAATTCCATAGAGAAAAATTCCATAGAGAAATAAATCTGGATGAGTATAGGAAAACAAGCCACTGAATTGAGTGGTAACAGTTATTAGTGAGTTTGTAGAGAACTGTTTCAGTGGTGACAGAAATTATACCAAAAGGAATTGAGCACTAGCTAAATAGAAATAACAAGTTTAGACTACTCTTTATAGAGTTTTGAAAATGAAAAGGAGAAAAAATGGGGCAAAGAATTTAGAGTTGGCTAGATTAACAGAAATTGTGTGTGAATGTGTGAATGTGAAGGTGATATTTAAGGAATCAAAGTTAGGATAATTCCATATTGCAAAAATTCTGGATATTAGTTAATTGAAAGGAAAGAAACAATAAGGAAAGATTGAAATTGAATCAGAAAAAGACAAGTAATGTTTAAGCATGACACAGAAGGATGAGATAACATGGAAATGAGGGAAAGTTTAGCTTTTTCGAGGAAGGAGGCCATCTTAACTTCTGAAATGGAGAGGAGGAAATGAGTAAGGGTTCTAAATTGCTTAAAGGACTAAAGGCAAGGATCTAGAGAAGGTTCCCATCATATAAATAATGTAGAAAGTTAACTTTATCAAGAGTGTGAGAAGTACTGAGGCTTTGCATATAAGAAAAGAACCACTTTGGAACAAAGTTCTATGCAAGAAATTTAAGGGGATAAAAATATCTCATTGGAAACACTGAAATAATTACATAACAGTTCTCCCTTGAAAAAAGGCTTTTAAACTCAACACAAAGTATAGATATAATATCTGCAATGGATAATACATTAATCTCTCTTTAGTTATTTAGCATCTTATTAATTCTTTTGTTCTGTATCACAGACATCATTGTTCATATTTTGCTGTTGCTCAATTCTTTGTGACCTCCTTTGGGGTTTTCTTATCAAAAATGCTGGAATAGTTTGCCATTTCCTTCTCCAGTTCACTTTTATAAATGAGGAACTGAGACAAACAAGAGTAAGTGGCTTTCCCAAGGACATACAGTTAGTGTCTACTTCAATTATATTTTAAAAATTGGAAAAAACACCCAGAATTCTCAGAAAATGGATTACAAAATATTAAGTATATATTCTGGTATTTATGGAGTACTGTGTTAAGCAGCATTTGACATGCAAACTTTAATAAAACATGGTTCTTGTTCTCATGGAAACTATAGCTAGCAGGGGATATACTTCATAAATATCAAGAAAATGTAAACATCTTTAGGGTAGGGAATATTTTGGTTATATAGTCTAATACTAGAGAGACCTTCTACAGAGTATTTACATTCATTTGGATGTCAAATCATCTCCCTGATGTCATGGTCCTCTTTGAAAATGAAGGACAAACAATAACCTCTGTGAGTAAAGCTGGCCCTGGAATTGGTCAGTTGAAAAACTTCCTCACTCTCTTCCTCTCTTCCTTCATTCTTCCCTTCCTTCCTCCTTTCTTCCTCCCCACTTCCCTCTATTTATCCCTTCCTTTCTTCCCTCCTTCCTTCTTTGCTAACTCCTTTCCTTCTTTTCTTCTTTCCTCCCTCCCTTACTTTCATCATTTCATTCCTTCTCTTCTTCCCTCCTTCTCTCTCTCTATCCAAACAGGGTATCATACCAAGAGCATCATGCAGGTGCTCTTGAAAGCATTTTTTTCTCCTTTGTACTCTGAACCCTCCCAATATATCTTGGAGTTGACTGGGTAGATTTATTTTTTAAGGTCCAGGCTTTAACCAAAACAATCTGATTCTATGACTACCAATAGGTCCTAGGTCACGTCCCATTTGGTCATTGTTTAGATTCTGATTGATTTAGACTGAACATAAATAGCAGTCATTTTTGCTTTGTCCAGAAATGCTGAGGGTTTGGCCCTCCCAGATTCACTCATCCATTCATTTAGATTTTTTGGACTAGATGAAAGAGGAAATTCTTTGCCTCAATTGCTACCTAAGCTTAATCACTGAATGGTTGTAGTCTAAGTTAAACTGAGACTTGTCCAAGATTTTAACTTAAAAAGGCCAAGTTCTTCAATTTTATCCAGTGCTATCTTTAGTCATCTTGATCTATATATTGCCACTGGACTCAAATGGCTCTTCAGGGGAAAGTGAGGTGGGTGACTTTGCACAGTCCTCTCTCACTTCAAGTCAATTCACTTGCATGCCATAACATCATCTCCCTGATGCCATGATCTTATTCGAGAATGAAGGATGAAATATATTAAGTTAAATTAAGTACTTTAAGAATCTGTGATTGATACTACCTAAACTAATCTATTTGTTTAGCACTATACTAACCAGACTCCCAAAAAACTAGTTTAATGATCTAGAAAAAATAACAACCAAGTTCATATGGAAAAACAAAAGGTCAAAAATTTCAAGGGAATTAGTGAAAAAAATCAAATGAAGGTGGCTTAGCTGTACCAGATCTAAAATTATATTATAGAGCAGCAGTTACCAAAACCACTTGGTACTGGCTAAGGAATAGATTAGTTGATCAGTGGAATAGGTTAGGTTCAAAGGACAAAACAGTCAATAATTATAGCAATCTAGTGTTTGACAAAACCAGAGACCCCAGCTTTTGGTATAAGAACTTACTGTTTGACAAAAATTGCTGGGAAAATTGGAAACTAGTATGGCAGAAACTAGGCATCGATCCACACTTAACACCATACACCAAGATAAGGTCAAAATGGGTTCATGACCTAAACATGAAGAATGAGATTATAAATAAACCAGAGGAACACAGGATAGTTTACCTCTCAGACCTGTGGAAGAGGAAGGAATTTATGACCAAAGAAGAACTAGAGATCATTATTGATCACAAAATAGAAAATTTTGATTATATCAAATTGAAAAGTTTTTTTTTGTTTTGTTTTGTTTTTTTTTGTTTTTTTTTTTTTTACAAACAAAAGTAATGCAGACAAGATTAGAAGGGAAGCAATAAACTGGGAAAATATTTTTACAGTCAAAGGTTCTGATAAAGGATGCATTTCCAAAATATATAGAGAATTGACCCTAATGCATAAGAAATCAAGCCATTCTCCAATTGATAAATGATCAAAGGATATGAACAGACAATTTTCAGACAAAGAAATTGAAACTATTTCTAGCCATATGAAAAGATGCTCCAAGTCATTATTAATCAGAGAAATGCAAATTAAGACAACTCTGAGATACCACTACACACCTGTCAGATTGGCTAGAATGACAGGGAAAGATAATGTGGAACGTTGGAAGGGACGTGTGAAAACAAGGACACTAATACATTGTTGGTGGAATTGTGAATACATCCAATCGTTCTGGAGAGCAATTTAGAATGATACTCAAAAAGTTATCAAACTGTGCATACCCTTTGATCCAGCAGTGTTACTACTGGGCTTATATCCCAAAGAGATACTAAAGAAAGGAAAGGGACCTGTATATGCACGAATGTTTGTGGCAGCCCTCTTTGTATTGGCCAGAAAGTGGAAACTGAGTAGATGCCTATCAATTGGAGAATGGCTGAATAAACTGTGGTATATGAATATTATGGAATATTATTGTTCGGTAAGAAATGACAGGATGATTTCAGAAAGGCCTGGAGAGACTTACACGAACTGATGCTGAGTGAAATGAGCAGGACCAGGAGATCATTATATACTTCAACAACAATACTATATGATGATCAATTCTGATGGACCTGGCCACCTTCAGCAATGAGATGAACCAAATCAATTCCAACAGAGCAATAATGAACTGAACCAACTACACCCAGTGAAAGAACTCTGGGAGATGACTAAGAACCATTACATTGAATTCCCAATCCCTATATTTTTGCCTGCTTGCATTTTGGATTTCCTTCACAGACTAATTGTACAATATTTCAGAGTCCGATTCTTTTTGCACAGCAAAATAATGGTTTGGTCATGTATACTTATTGTGTATCTAATTTATACTTTAGATATATTTAACATCTACTGGTCATCCTGCCATCTAGGGGAAGGGGTGAGGGGAAGGAGGGGAAAAATTGGAACAAAAGTTTTGGCAATTGTCAATGATGTAAAATTACCCATACATATAACTTGTAAATAAAAAGCTATTAAAAAAAAAAAAGAACCTGTGATTACTCCTACCAACAGACACTGGAACCCCTCTATATTTTAGTAGCTTAAGTATGCTGTGACAGAAAAATGCATCACCCTGTTGTTTTTTAAAACAAGCCTGCTATGTTAACAACAAAGTCAATTTCTATATCTCCAGATGGAACTTTATATATAAAACCTATTAGAGTTTGTGTTTGGTTGATATAGTCTTTGAGAGCCCAAAGTAACATCCACATCACAATGAAGCACTTAAAGAAAACCATATACAAGTATATATGAACATAAACCATCACAATATGCAGTATTTTACAATGGAATAGTGAATATTTGACAAAGATGTAAAAGAAAACATGATATGTCCATGTGACCAAATGTACAATGCTGACAAGAATAGGAAAAGTAATATTCGAGTTAGACTTAAAAGAACTGACAGTTGTTCAACAGGTGAAGACTATTAAGAGAGTGAATTCTATATTTAGGGAATAGTGTGATCAAAGGCACAGAAGTAAAAAAAAAAAATACAAGGTATGTTATAGGACAGAGAATAATCCAAATAATCTAGAACATGGAGTATATAAAATAGAACAATGTGACTTAAAATTAGAAAAATAGTAGATCAGAAATTGTGTAGGGCTTTAAATAAGCCCTCAAAGATTTAAATTGCATTTGGTAGAGAATAGAGAATATAGAATTTTGGTAGTGAATTTTTTAAAAAAGAAGTAATATGGGCTGATACAAAAAAAAGAAAGTATTACAAAGGAATCCTAAAACTGGAGTAACCAGAACAGAGGGACAAAAACCTCTTAGAAACATGTTGAATATTTTTCCTTTGGTAAAATTGTCTATATGATTGTGTATTTCAAGAGATGTGGGAAATATTGTACATGTACAATCAATAGGAACTTGTAACTGAATGAGAAGTGAGGAGTAGAAAATAATCAGAAATATCCCAAGATTTGGGACAAAGGAGACCAAGTAAAATGAAGTGACTCTGACAAAAATAATAAAGCCAAGAGGATGAGAAGGTTTGGAAAAGGGAAGATATGTTGTATATGTTGAACCTGAGTACTAGTAAGAAATATGAGTAGAAATATCCTATAAAATGTTGAGGCATAGATCTGGAAATCAAAATAGGACAACACTGAAAAGATAATTGAAAGTAGCAAAGGGAAGGGATTATCTAAGCAAAAGTGATAGTTCCACTTTGGGAAGTGAATGAAACTTTTAATGAAAAGGCAAAAGGAGGAGTTGGGAATGTGGAGAAAAGACTGTCTTTAGAATCAGAGACTTTATATTTGAATTCCATCTTTAATGGCCACCTTGGTGTCTGAGTTATCTTGGACCATTTATTAACCTTCCTGAAACTCAGATTTATTATCCATAATAGACTAACTATCCACTACAATGCATTCCTACTCTAGATCTAGGAAACTGTATCAGTCAATTAGAATTCATTAAATATCTTCCAGGTACCAGGGACTTTGTAGAAACTTGGGAAGAATATTGAGAAGAAAATGTAAAGCTAATTAGATAAAGAAAACAACAACAACAGAAAAGAGTTAAGTAAGTAGAAGGAGAAAAAAATGAATAGAACATCTGAAAGAAAGGGAAAAGAGAATACTCAAAGGAGTGAAAGTGGTGTAATTGAATACAAAGCAACCTGGGAGTGTGATGATTCAAAAAAAGCCAAATATCTTAAAATAAGGTATCTGGTGATTTTAAAGAAGTGGGTTGACTAGAATGCTGTGGAAATTTTTCATTGTAAGAAGCAAAGGAGAAAGTATGAATAAGTAATGCAGAAAATTTCATATTGATAACCTCTTTTAGAAATTAATCAGTAAGAGTAAGAGAAGGATAAGAATATATACAATATGTATATATATATATGTATGTGTATATATATGTGTGTGTGTGTGTGTGTGTGTGTGTGTAGATGTATATATATACACACACATACATATTTGTTTCTGTTCATGCTTGGAGACATATAACTCTACAGAAGATGGGGAAAATACAAAAAAAGAGAATGAAGAAAGTGAGAGGAAGAAAAAAAGAAGCTGAAGATGCCTAAGTATTGAGAGTTGAAAGAAAGTTTAGAATGAAACGGCAGGAGCGAAAGAACACTGGGAAATGAGTGTGGACCACAACATAGTATTTCCACTCTTTCTGTTATTGTTTGCTTGCATTTTTATTTTTCTTTTCAGGTTATTTTTACCTTGTTTTTAAATCTGATTTTTTTTGTGTGCAGCAAGATAACTGTAAAAATATGTATACATATATTGTATTTAACATATACAACATGTATTGGACTACCTGCCATCTAGGGGAGAGGGAGTGGAGGGAAGAAGGGGAAAAGTTGGAACAGAAGTTTTTTCAAGGATCAGTGTTGAAAAATCACCCATGCATATGTTTTGTCAATGAAAAGTTATAATAAAAAAAGAATGAAATGGCAGAGAATAGGATGAAAGGCTCTACAGAGAAATAGAAATATTCTCATCATATTCTATAAACAAAAGGAAGAAAGTGAGAGTTGTTAGTTATATCCAGTTGTTTTGAGAAAGGAAAATGAAGATGAAGAAGGTCTAGCATATGACTTCAGTCTTTCAGTGAATACAAGTCTAAGTCATTAGCAAAAAAAAAAAAAAAAATGAAGGGGGAAGGGGAGGGACTTGATACTTGAGGAGATAAAAAAAAAAAATTTACACTTTGAGAATAAACTGAGGAATTGAAATTGGCCAGGGGCAGGTTTACTTGAAGTTTATTGCTCCTTTTTAGCTCCAGACATGAAAGCTGGTCAATTTACTACAGTCATGGGCTTCCAGCTTGCAATCACAGACCCCGTATATTGTGATCTGGGGCCACAAGCACTAAGACAGACTCTTGCATTTTCACTAAATAAATGTCTTCTTTCAGGCATTATATTATAACCTGAAGATAAAAAGTGAAATTAAAATAGTCCGGCTCCTCAATAAATTTATATTTTATTAAATAAAAACCTAATTACACACATATATGCAAATACAAAATATATATAAAGTAAATACAAAGCAATTTAGAGTGGAGACACTAACACCTATACTGGATTACAAAAGCCCTAATTCATAAATTAGTTTTATTTTTCTAAGAACCATTCAAAACATACAACGACCTATATCATAGAAACCAGTATTAAGAAATGGCCATTCAGTTCAAATTGCAAAGTATAAACATCAGAAAACTTTATCTTTAGATTTTTGTTCTATGTCTAAAGATTAGCTAATTTTACAATCTTGATTTTGAAAAGTATAGATAGTGGGAGATGAATATAAACTACTTGCATTTTTGTTTTTCTTCCCAGATTATTTATACCTTCTGAATTCAATTCTCCCTGTGCAACAAGAAAACTGTTCAGTTCTGCACACATATATTGTATCCAGGATATACTGTAACCTATTCAACATGTAAAGGACTGCTTGCCATCTTGGGGAGGGGGTGGAGGGAGGGAGGGGAATAATCGGAACAGAAGTGAATGCAAGGGATAATGCTGTAAAAAATTACCCTGGCATGAGTTCTATCAATAAAAAGTTATTATTTAAAAAAAAAGAAAAGTATAGATAGATCACATGTCTATCCTTGCTTCATAAGGGTAAGTAAGGACAGATAAGAAATATTTAGAAAAAAAAAATTTCTGGGGAAATGCATTATACACCACACATAAATCCATCCAGATCCTTCTAATTTCAAATTCAGAATACTATCCATTCACCTCAATATGAAGAAAGAATTATGCCCTATTCAATTCTAAAAGAAGAGTATTTTTGGATATTCATTTTCTCCTCCCTATTTATGTTGTACAAAAAGAAAGTCCCTTTCATTAATTTTATTGTATCAATATAAGCTATCTATAAGTTTTCTCCCTTTTATACAGGAAAATAAAGAATGAAAATTTTCTATTGTTTTAAAACATCTGTAAAGTTTTTTAAATTGCAATGTAGCTTATGGCAAATTAAATTTCTTTGGATTTGCTCACCATTTTTGCTTTTCTTACAACACATAAAAGCAATTATGCACCATCCTTTAGAAATTTTAAGAAAAGTATAGATTAAAATTTAATTTTTCATATTAAAAAGGACCTTAAAAACCACACAACATCATTTCAGCATTCAGCTTCTAAATATTTAAAAGGTTCCATTTGCCCAGACGTCTGAATGTGGCAAGCAGTTCATCAGGGTTTGCTTTCATTTTATTTTGTTTCTAAAATTAATCATGAAAAAACCCTATTTTCTGCTCCAATTTTAAATCGAATCTTCTTATCCCCCCAAAGGTTAACTAAATGCTGTATCTACTACATTACTTACATTTAATTTGCTTTTCTGTGTACCTAGTGAGTGAAACATACTGTGATTTCACCTTGGAAATGTCTGCAGTGTGAGGGAAGCTGCCTTTTGGCATGGTATAGAAATACAGTTATCAGTTTCCATTCAGAAATACTAATTGGAATTTATGTCAAATATACTAATTTAAAAACAGAAACAATGTAAATACTAATTTAAATACACAGTGGTAGCATTCCCTAAATTTTGGAAAGAAGTTTCTATTTCTAAGATAGCACTAATTAACTTTTTTCAATATTACAGCTCAGTGAGTCAGAAATAGGGTAACATATAGTAATATATTGCTTACATTAAATGATTTATAAAGAATTAGATATATTTGAACTTATCAGAGTAGGTAATGACTTTCTCAGGTAATTATATTTGTCTTTAGAGTCTTTTCTCATTAGTTAACATAGCAGATGTTAACTGCAAGTAAAATTTAAAAAGTGATTTCTTTAGAGGGGATCTGATAATTTATTTATACTTTCGTTAAGTAGCTGAGTGTTTTGCTTATGTTGACATTTATTATCTTCAACTTTTAATCTCTCTGGCTATAAAATTAGTTTCATTTAAGACTATTTGTTTGTCATTCATATAACACAATGAGAATTCTATAGACATCTTTACTAGGGCACTTTTTGTTTCCATGGGATCTTAATTATAAGAGCATTTAATACTTAGAGAAGTGCTGGATACATTGAAGTATAAAACAAAACAAGTAATCCTAGTTTTATCTAAGAGCAATCACAAAAAACAATAGAATGACCACATACAGCAATAAAAAAATCCCATATAATACTCCAAAATATTAATAAAACATAATTAATTAAAAATAAAAACAACTACAAACCCCTAAAAACAAGTGGGTACTCATTAAGGAATGAGGTATAAATTATAATATATTCATAATAGAATATATGATCTAAATATAATATTGAGCTCAAAAATGACAAAGGTAAAGAACCTTTGGGAAGAAATGTAATGACTTTTTTCCATCTGATACTCTGGTTTGTTTTGACTCCTTGAACAACATGGTCCATGGTGTTCTGCTTATTTGCTTTCATTTTCAGCTTCCTTTACTGTATTGTCTTCCTCTTGTTGAGTATAAGTTCCTTGTGAACAGACACTGCTTTTATTTTTCTTCTTTCTATCTCATGTCTGGCATAACTAATAAACATTATTTTACTTCACTAACTTAAAAAAAGAAAGTAAAAGCAAGAGAGCAATGTAATCACTAGTTTCAATAATATGTAAAAATAACATTTAAAAATGATCTGAACTCAGATTAATTGTAATAACCAACTCTCATTCTGTATATAGGATATGAAATAAATTTATTTTGCTTTTCTTTATAAAGAACTAACTGTTACGCAAGCTGAATGATACATAGAAGCACAAAATTTGAGAGCTAGAAGAGATTTCAGCAGCTATCTTTTACAATCCATACATTAAGAGAATCCCTTATCATAAAATGCCCATAAACCCCCATCTGGCCACTGTAATAAGATCTCTAGGGAGAAAGTCTCCATGACTTCACAAATCAATCCTTACAGCTTCTGATAATTATCTAATTTTTAGAAAGTTTCTTTTTTCCTTCTGTTATAAAACCTAAATTGGTCTCTTTGTAACCTACATCCATCATTCCAGTTTCTGCCCTCTGGGGTAAAACAGATTAATACAATCTCTCTTCCACATGATAGATCTTCAAATACCTGCAGACAACTACCAGTACCCTCTTAAGTCTTTCTTTTTCAGGTTAAACACCCCCCCCAGTTAATTGAATCTTCATAAGAAATGTATCTAAGGCCCTACACAATCTTGATTGTCCTCTCTAGATATTCTTCAATTTTCCAATTTCTTTCAATGACATCCAGAACTTTATATTATACCAGACAAGGTGTGATGTGGACTAGGTACTTAACATAGTCTAAAATCACATTGCATTTTAACTACCAAGTTATATTCATAAGTTGTACTGAGCTTCTGGTCTGCTAAAGTCTATTTGAGAAAGTTTCTTTTCTCTGTTTCTCTGTCTGTCTCTGTCTCTGTCTGTCTCTGTTTCTGTCTCTGTCTATCTCTGTCTCTCTGTCTCTCTGTCTCTGTCTCTGTCTGTCTCTGTTTCTCTGTCTCTGTCTGTCTCTGGTTCTCTTTCTCTCTGATTCTCCCTCTTCCTCTGTCTCTGTTGTCTCATTCTCAGTCTCTAACTCTCTTCCTCTGTTTTTGTCTCTGTCTCTGTCCTTGTCTCTATCTGTGTGTACGTGTATACACACATCTATCTATATCTATATCTATAAATAGATATATAGACTACTGTCTAACCATTCTACCATCTTATTTTTGTGAGGTTAATGATCTATACGCAAGACTTTTACTTTATTCATATTGAATTTATCTCTAACCTATCAAGATATTTTGGGTCCTGACTCTTTCATAGAGTTATCTATCCTCAGTTTTGTGAAATTATATCTTCATCACTCATATAAATTGTTTGAAAATACAGGTATTGGAATCCAAAGGATAGTCCAGTAGAGGCCTCCTGCCAAGTTGGCATCAAATCACTAATTTGTCTTTGAGTCTTGCTATCCAACCAGTTCTGAATCTAATCTATTGCTTTATTTTCTATCTTCTCCAAAAAGTTAGTATGTAATTACAGGATTTGCTAAAAATTTAGGTAAATTATACCCATAGCCTTCTCACCTACTAGTCTAGTAATCCCATCAAAAAAAGAAGTGAAGTTGATCATAGGATGACATTTTTGAAGAACTCATTCTGGCGCCTTATAATTGCCTTTCCTTTACTTGTATCTCTTTAATGGTCTATTTTATTGCAGAATTTCTAGGGAAACTGAAGTAAGCTCAATGTCTGGCAATTTACTGACAATGTTGTCTTTACTTTCCCCTCCCCCCCAAAGCAGGATGCTTGCCTTTATTTAGTTCCTCTCCCATTTTCATGATAGCTCAAAAACTATTAACAGCACTTCAAGTAATCATAACAGCCAGTTCTCTCCAAATCTGAAAATGCAATTCTTTTGAGCCAAATGACTTGAATTCAGCAACCACATCTAAGTGTTTACTTATTATCTACATATTTATCATGGGCATTAAATTAGTAATTTTATTCCATCATTCCTCTTGTAAAGGCCATTTTCCCTTCCAAGAGCAGAAAAATGTAAGAATTGGGTAGCTCAACTTTCTTTTTTTAACAGCTGCAATTATCACTTCAATCCCAAGCAAAGATCCTTTATTTTCTTTTTTGTCCTTTATTTTGCTTTCAATACAGTTTAAGAGAAAATTCCAAAAAAAATCAATAACACCATTTTGTTGTCCCTATCTTCCCTCATTAACTTAAGTTTATTTTTAAGCTTTAGTATTCTGGAATATTTTTATCGTATTATCCCCATGCCTGTATACTCGTTATATTTCCTGAATTTGCTGGTACATTTATTTTTTATATCTAAATTAGTTGCTGAGTTCTTTAAGTATTTGTATCACTTTCAACAGACAAATCTTGCTTTTTCTCCCTGCTCCTTAAAAATGTTTCCTTTTTTATGTCCAGAATTTCACTTTTGAGCATTCTCCATCCTGTTTGATCTTATTTCCCCTGAAACATTTCTCTTTATGGAATCTTACCTATCTTTCCTCTGAGCCTTTTGAAATGTGCCTTCCCTAAATCCAGACTTAATGTCAGCTTATACCCATCCATATGTTTTCTACATCTTTGTCATAATCTCAAGTACAGAATGATCATTTCTCTCTAGGATTCTTGAAATTATCACCCCAGAAACCAGTTCCTCACTGTTAGTGAGATTAATATCCAGAATTAAATTAAATTTCATGTTGTTTCCTCCACCATTTGATGGATAATATCACCAATAAGACAAGTGAGGACATTGTAAGCTGCTCTGCTTTTAACAGAGAAAAAGTTCATCATTATTTTTCTAGATAATTAAAGTCTATCATCACCCTCACATCTTCCTCTGAATCAATCTGGTGGTCTGCTTTTCATACTCTCTCTCTCTCTCTCTCTCTCTCTCTCTCTCTCTCTATATATATATATATATATATATATATATATATATATATATATATGTATGTATGTATGTATGTATTTTCCACACATACACATTTCCTTTTTCTGTCTATGTAATACAAAATATACTCCAATCACATCTGTTTCCCACTCCTTTGATCTTCATCCCAATACTGTCATGTTTCTCCTCTTTCTATTATCTGGTTCTTGGATTTTCTCACAAGTATACTTTCTTAAAATAATATGTTAGTATCTCCCTCTTCTTCTGTATTTATTGCCTCATCCTTTGAACTATGAAATTTCTTTGCCAATTCATCTTGTCAGTTTATTTTGTGCACCTGCTTTTCTTTGTTAGAATACAGAGTTCAATGAGAGGGTAGGAATATATTAAGGAATGAGAATTGTATAAAATATGCCATTTTAAAAACTTTACATATTGTTTTCTAATCTGAGAAGATATTAAAAATGTTACTTGGTATGGTTTATCCTTTTCTTTACTTGTATTTCTTATTTTTTTTTGTGAGAGAAGTATAAAGAAATCTTACAAAAGTGATTCACCACTCTGCCTTTTTCCACATTGTTGCAACATTAAGATGGTGGAAACTAAGATTTCCTAAAAAATTCCATTGTCATAAAACTAATTCCTAGTAATCTAAAATTAGAATGAGATTGGAATCACCTTAACCTTTTTCATTTGGGTAGTCAAGATGCAATAATCTTTAATTCCTTTGTTCCTCCATAAGGTCATTTTTTTCATCTTCCTGAAAGGTTTTTTTTTTTTTTCTTATTTGAAAAATATATTATTTCTCCACATGATATGAAAAGTTCTTTTGTAATAAAGTGACTGAAAGGGGAGGGGAAACAGGGAAGAGCCAAAATGGCAACAATCCAATGAAAAACCTGAACATTTCCCTCCAAATAACTTTAAAATAATACATCAAATTAAATATTTACAACAATGAAGGACATTTGATGTAGGATGTCAGTATGGGGAAAAGGAAGATACTGATAAGAATCAAAAGCCTGTTAAGGTTCCTTTAATTTATCCACCTTTACTTAAGGAAAAGGTGTATGCCTTACCTAATAATCCTAATTATGAGGATAAAGAAATGTAGCTCCCACCACCACCAGAGGCTCTTATGTGCCGACAGCCAGAAGAATTAATGTCTCCACTAGAAAGGAGATTCATGAAAGCAAGATAAAAAGGTGACATGTGTTTTGATTTAGGGATTGTCACCTGTTTGGTCATAGAAAGATCTGGTCCCAATAACCCAGGACAACAGAGACAAATGTATGAATTTTTTGATATGGACATCCTTAGAAAATTAAAAGGAGCCTGTTCTGAATACAGTCCTATTTTACCATCTGTCAAAATAATGTTAGAGCAAATTGCATATGAAATACTGACTCCTAATGATTGGAAAACATTGGCAAGGGCTTTTTTGGAGCCAGATGATTATATGATATGGTCCACAAAATACATTGATAAATGCAAAGATCAATTGAGAATTAATGCCAGAAACCCACAAGGATATAAACCCACATTTGAGATATTGGCAGCAACAGGAATGTACCAGTCTAATGCTGAGCAGATAAGATATCCTATTGAGGTTTATCAGCAGATAGCTTTTTGCATTGTAAGCATTAGGATGAAAATTCCAGGAAAGAAAGATCGAGGGGATTCATTCACAAAAATCGCACAGGGACCACAAGAATTGCTTTCTGATTTTGTTGGATGCCTTAATGAGGCCCTGGCCAGATCAATTGGTAATGAGAGAGTTAGGCTGTCATAAATCATCTTTGTACTACTGCACAATTCATGGGCTTTCCAGTAAGGTTAAAAAACTGACAATGCTCTCACTTATACTTCAGCCCTATGCAAAGCTTTTTTACAAAGCATATTTCACTTTTACTGGAATTCCTTACAACCTACGAGGTCAAGGAATTGTGGAACACATCATAGAGACATTAAAACACTTCCCCAAAAACAAAAAATGGGGAATAATACAGGATGGAACTCACCATCAAGACAGCAAACACAGTTGTCTTGCCATTAATTTTCTGAAGTTTGATGACAACAGCTTAAGCCCTAAGGAAAATTTTATCCCCTCATGTTAAGGTCTCATGTACCATCCCCATTATGTTCTGTGACACAATCTATTAGGGCCATGTGGTGAGACCTCCACACTAATATATGGCATGGACCATCACATATACTGACATGGGGATAAGGGTATGTTTGTTTTTCCACAAGTGATGGAGAAGAAATATGGATTTCAACCAAATACAATCACATCACTGGGGAGAAAGCAAACATCCCACAAGATTCAAAAGCTGTTAGAGAGTCTCACCTTAGAAACCCGTGTTTCAACTGACATCCAGAAGAAGAAGGGAGAAAAGAAGCTTAAGTTCTATTGGGACTTTTATAATGCTGATTCTTCAGCATTCAGATTCAAATAACATCCACTGTACAATATTGGATTTACTTTTCTTTTGCACCATGGGTACAAACTGTGACTTGGGAGGACAAACTTACTGTTATAACTACAAATAATAGCATGCTGTTAAGGGGCAAAATAAAATCTATAGGAAACTTAATATTTTTTTCCATTGCATCTTTTTTTTTTCTTTTTATTTACAAGTTATATGCATGAGTAATTTTACAGCATTGACAATTGCCAAGCCTTTTGTTCCAATTTTTCCCCTCCTTCCCCCATCCCCTCCCCCAGATGGCAGGTTGACCAATACATGTTAAATATGCTAAAGTATAAATTAAATACAATATAAGTACGCATGTCCTAACAGTTATTTTGCTATACAAAAAGAATCGGACTTTAAAATAATGTACTATTAGCCTGTGAAGGAAATCAAAAATGCAGGTGGACATAAATATAGGGATTGGGAATTCTATGTAATGGTTCATAACCATCTCCCAGAGTTCTTTCGCTGGGTGTAGCTGGTTCAGTTCATTGCTTCTCTATTGGAACTGATTTGGTTCATCTCATTGCTGGAGATGGCCATGTCCATCAGAATTGATATCATATAATATTGTTGTTGAAGTACATAATGATCTCCTAGGCCTGCTCATTTCACTCAGCATCAGTTCATGTAAGTCTCTCCAGGCCTTTCTGAAATCATCCTGTTGGTTGTTTCTTACTGAACAATAGTATTCCATAGCATTCATATACCACAATTTACCCAGCCATTCTCCAATTGATGGGCATCTAGTCAGTTTCCAGTTTCTGGCCACTACAAACAGGGCTGCCACAAACATTTTGGCACATACAGGTCCCTTTCCCTTCTTTAGCACCTCTTTGGGGTATAAGCCCAGTAGAAACACTGCTTGATCAAAGGGTATGCACAGTTTGATAACTTTTTGAGCTTAGTTCCAAATTGCTCTAGGAACTTTAATCTTGACAGTTTTTAACTTCTCAGCCAAAACTAATAGTGTTCCTATGTGCTTTGGGGAAAATGTAATTAAAATCTGGTGTCTTAAGTTAATATCACAATATATATAAAAGATTTGAATGTAATAATTAATAACAATGAATACAGCCAAAGACCAGGAATTGATGCTCAGAATGTCGCTAAAACTATATTATCTGTTATATAACATTTGAATCCTTTAGGCAGCATAACTTTTGTTTTGTTACACTTTGGACCAGCTCTTACTGTGTTTGTGTTATTATTGCCCTACTTGCCTGGGTTAATGAGAGTGTTCCTTTGGCCTGTCAGCCAAAGGATCACTGAATTTCATTTAGCTTTTCTAAAAAAAAACAAAAACAACAACAACAACAACAAAAAAGGATAATTGTTGAGGAACATGAACACATGTGGAGACCAGAAAACCTGTAAAGGGTTAACAGGGGACTGCATACAAAAGGGCAGTCTGTTTTCCAGCCTCCATAGCTATGAATCACAACATACTTGAGAAACTAAAGGAATGTTTGGGTTTTAACAATCTTTATCTAACACTCTGAGCAGAATTGACAGACTCTAGGAACTGCCATGACCCCGGGTGTCAGAGATAGCTGTCTAGAGGTCATAAAACATAGATTTACTGACAAGGATGTTGCTTGCACAAAAGTATGCTTTTCTTTTAATGACCTTGCTGTACTTAAAAAACAATATAGATTCTGTAGAGGGATGGAATAAATCAGAGGTTTTCACTGTAATGGCTTCTTGTCTCCTTTCATGATATCATTATAGTCCTCTCACATAACATGATCTATTCTGTTGGTCAGAATTAGATCC
Source organism: Antechinus flavipes (assembly GCF_016432865.1). Lineage (NCBI taxonomy): Eukaryota > Metazoa > Chordata > Mammalia > Dasyuromorphia > Dasyuridae > Antechinus > Antechinus flavipes. Next base: position 142,569,507 of record NC_067400.1, read on the forward strand.
CCACAGTCACTACCAAGTGGCTCCCATGACATCTTAAAAAACTATCCAAGATAACAGATCAAGGAGAGATTATTTAAGAATTATTGGACTACCTTAAAGCCATGATGAAAAAAACAAGCCTAGTTATTATATTTCAAGAATTTATAAACGAAAATTGCCCTGATGTCTTAATTTCAAAGGGTAAAATAGAATTTGAAAGAACAGACAGTTATCTTCTAAATAAATAGCTAAAGGAAAACTTCCAGGAATATTATAATCAAAATTCAAAGCTCTTAAATTAAGATTAAAAATATTGCAAGTAGTCATAAAAAATGATTCAGGTACTATGGTGGCACTGTCAGGGTCACATAAGATTTAGCACTTTCTATGTGAAAGAAGCAAATGGCTTAAAATGTATTATTATTTAAAGCAAAGAAGCTATGATTACAACCAAATATAAGGTATCTAGGTAAAGTAAGTACAATCCTCCAAGGGGAAAAATGGGTATTTAATCAAAAAGAGGTTTTTCAAGCATCCCTAATGGAAAAAAAAATCCAAGCTGATAGAAAAGTTGACGTTCAAATATAAGCCTTAAAATAAACATAAAAAGGTATACATGAAAAGGAGGGGGAAAATGATACATGTAACTCCTAAGGAAATTTTTCATTATCATAGCACTTAGCAGCCATGAATACAAGTCATTTATGTGGGATGACCTCAAAAAAAATTAAAGGATGAAAAAAGAGGGAAAAGAAAGAAGAGAGAAGGGAGAGGAAGAATAAGGAAATTATTTCCAAGTAAAAGAAATGTGTAAAGAAAAGCTTTTTCACTAAATAAAATGGCAGTGGGAGGTCATTAGAATTGATTGAAAGAGTGAAGAATACCATATCCAATACCAATAGATTTCTATCTTCACTGGCAACGAAATTGGAGGAGAGGATCATAAAGGGATGGGAGGAGATAAAAGATTGAATGGATTAAGAGAAGCATCAGAGAAAATGATATTTAGGAAATATATAAGTAATGATCATAACTGTGAATGGGAATGGAATGAACACATTCATAAAATGGAATGGAATAGAAGAATGGATTTAAAACCAGAATTCAATAACATGTTTTTTATAGGAAAAATACATGAGATAGACACATGCAGAGCTAACATGAGGAACTAGATTAGAATCTATTATGATTCAATTGAAGGGAAATATACAGAAGTAGCAATCACGATCTCAGAAAAAAAGCAAAATCTAAAAGAGATAAAAATTTAAAAATCAGGAAAACTACAGTATGCTAAAAGGCACATTAAACAACCAACTAAATCCATTCTAAGCACATATAAAATCAAATGTCAGAGGATTCAAATTCTTAAAGGAAAAGGTATATGAATTCTAGGAATAAATACAGTAAAACTAACTTAGTGAGGGATATCAACTTTTCCTTCTCAAAACTAGATGAATATAACTATGAAATAACTAAGAAAGTTAAAGAGATGAACAGAATCATAGAAAAGACAGGCATGATAGAACAGAGAAAGTATATTATTTTTTCCTCAGTTGTACATGAGACTTTCATAAAAACTGACCATGTATTAGGGTACAACCAAAAACAGAAAGGCAGAAATGCTAATATACACTTTTTAGAACACAATGCAATAAAAATTACAGTCAGTAAAGGACCATGGAAGCATAGATTAAAAATTAAGTGTAAACTGAATAATTTAATCCTAAAGAATGAATGGATCAAAGAACAAATCAGAGAAATGATAATTTAATGAAAGAGAATAACACAATATAACATCATGTAATGGGATGAAACTGAGCAGATACACTTGAACAACTGAGCATTTAAGGTTAATTACTTATTGGACAATACTCTATTAGCATATTCTTGGAAAATGGCCCACCCCACTATTCTGTGCTGGCTTGATCTGTTGGTGTATAGAGAGTTTTGAAGGAGGGGTTAGAGGGTGGAGTAAGACAAGCAAGTGTGACTCCTGGTGGAGTGAGGAAGAGGAGATCCCTGTGTCCATTCCTCTCATTTCAATAAAGAATAAAGACCAAGGATTTTTGTTTATTCTGACTCCAGCTGATTCTAAAGTATCCAGGGTGTTAACTCGGTCCCCACAACAGCATACTAAAATTTGTGGCATGTAGCCAAAGCAGTAGTCCAGGGAAAATTTATAACTCATATGCTTACATCAATTTTTTTGTTGTTGAGATAATTGGGATTAAGTGACTTGCTCAAGATCACACAGCTAGGAAGTAGTAACTATCTGAGGACAAATTTGAACTCAACTCTTCCTGACAGCCTGGTGCTCTACCCACTGCACACCTAGCTCCCCCAATTTTTTAAAGAAAAGATCAATGAATTGGGCAGCCAAAAAGCCTAACTAAAAATTAAACTTAATTAAACATCAAAATAGAAGTTCTGAAAATCAAAAAAAGATTAGTGAAATTGAATATTAAAAAAAAAAAAACCTTTGACCTTAACTTGTAAATAAAACTAGGAGCTGATTTTCTAGGCAAAATTTTTAAAAATGAAATATTGGTTAGCTTAATTTAAAAAAAATGAAAACAAAATTTTCAATAATGAAAATGAAAAATTAAATTTGCATTCCCCCAATAAAGATGATATTAAAACAATAATTAGGAACTATTTTGTTCATTTGTACAGCATTAAATTCAATGATGGAAGTGAAATGGATAAGTATAAAGTTCCCAAATTAACAGAAGAGGATACTTAAATAATCTTATCTTAGAAAAATCAATTGAATAATGAATAATTAAGTTCCTTAAGAAAGGATCTCCAAAATGTAATGAATTCACATGTGAATTCCACCAAAGATTTAAAGAACAATTAAATATAATACTATGTAACTCTTTGTAATAATGATTCAAGAAAGAATTTCTATCAATTTATTTTTATGACATAAGCATTGTATTAATATTTAAGTCAGAAAGAAAACCATAGACTAGTTTCCCTAATGATAATTGGTGCAGATATCTTCAAGGAAACATTAGCAAGAAAATTACAGGAATATATGAAAGAGATCATTCATTATGACTAAGTAGGATTTATACAAGGAAAATTGGGCTGATTCTGCATTAGTAATCTTTCAGCAAATGGCCATATAATAACGGAAACAACAAAGATCATATTATGTTCTTAATAGATAAAGAAAAAAATTAACAAAATAAAACATCCATTCCTATAAGCAAATATACATGTGTGTATGTGTGTGTGCTCACACATACATACACCTGCACATGCAAACACACTAGATTTCCATAGGAATAAGTTGAACTTTCCATAAGCTAAATCATGGTGATGATTGTCCTTAGTTCCTGAAGAAGACCAAAATGACATCACTATATTAAGGTCAGGTTAGAGTGTGATCAACAAAAAAGAAAAAAAGATCTATATGTTTGTTGTTCATATAAAGAATGAGCTTCTAAGATTCGAACACAGATAGTCCATATACACATTTTAAATGAAGATGTTTCTAAATTTGTGCATGTCAATTTTTTTTCTTTTGCACTACTAAAATTCTTTTTTGTTCAGAGAGCACAGTTCATTGACTATTGTGTCTTATGTGCCTAATATATTCCATTCCATCTACCTAACATTCTATATTTTATCCAGTACTAGATAGTTTTGATGATTACTGCTTTATAATATAGTTTGAGATCTGGTATTGCAATGCTACATTACTTTGTATTTTTTCCATTAATTCCCTTCATATTCTTGACTTTTTGTTCTTTCAGGTGAATTTTGTTATTTTGTTGTTTTGGTATGGCCATGAAAAAGTAAATTAGATTAGGCAGAATTGTTTTTTTTTTTTTTGTTGTGTTGGCTCAGATTATCCATGAGAAAATGACATCTTTTCTGACTGTTGAGATCAGAATTTACTTATGTGAAAAATTGTTTTTACTTGAGTTCATATTGTTCCTAGGTTTATTTTGGCTGGTTGTTCTGGCAGAATAACAAGTGTTTTGCATTGTTTGCAGTTATTTTGCTTGGAATTTCTATCTCTTGATGTTGGACTTTGTTGTTCATATATTTTTTTTTTTTTTTTTTTTTTTTTTTTTTTATAATAAATTTTATTTTATTTAATAATAACTTCGCATTGACAGAATCCATGCCAGGATAATTTCTACACGACATTATCCCTTGCAATCACTTATGTTTCGTTTTTTCCCCTCCCTCCCTCCTCCCCCCCCCCCCCCCCAGGATGGCAAGCAGTCCTATATATGCTAAACATGTTGCAGTATATCCTAGATACAATACATATTTGCAGAACCAAACAGTTCTCTTGTTGCACAGGGAGAATTGGATTCAGAAGGTAAAAATAACTCGGGAAGAAAATCAAAATTGCAAATAGTTCACATTCATTTCCCAGTATTCCTTCTTTGGGTGTAGCTGTTTCTGTCCATCATTTCTCCAATGAAACTCAGTTAAGTCTCTTTGTCAGAGAAATCCACTTCCATCAGAATACATCCTCATACAATATCGTTGTCGAAGTGTATAATGATCTCCTGGTTCTGCTCATCTCACTTAGCATCAGTCCATGTAGGTCTCTCCAAGCCTCTCTGTATTCATCCTGCTGGTCATTCCTTACAGAGCAATAATATTCCATAACGTTCATATACCACAATTTACCCAGCCATTCTCCAATTGATGGGCATCCATTCATTTTCCAGTTTCTAGCCACTACAAACAGGGCTGCTACAAACATTTTGGCACATACAGGTCCCCTTCCCTTTTTTAGTATCTCTTTGGGGTATAAGCCCAATAGAAACACTGTTGGATCAAAGGGTATGCACAGTTTGATAACTTTTTGGGCATAATTCCAGATCGCTCTCCAGAATGGCTGGATTCGTTCACAACTCCACCAACAATGCATCAATGTCCCCGTTTTCCCGCATCCCCTCCAACATTCATCATTGTTTTTTCCTGTCATCTTAGCCAATCTGACAGGAGTGTAGTGATATCTCAGAGTTGTCTTAATTTGCATTTCTCTGATCAATAGTGATTTGGAACACTCTTTCATGTGAGTGGTAATAGTTTCAATTTCTTCATCTGAAAATTGTCTGTTCATATCCTTTGACCATTTATCAATTGGAGAATGGCTTGATTTTTTATAAATTTGAGTCAGTTCTCTATATATTTTGGAAATGAGGCCTTTATCAGAACCTTTAATTGTAAAGATGTTTTCCCAGTTAGTTACTTCCCTACTAATCTTGTTTGCATTCGTTCTGTTTGTACAAAGGCTTTTTAATTTGATATAATCAAAATTTTCTATTTTGTGATTGGTAATGGTCTCTAGTTCATCTTTGGTCACAAATTTCTTTCTCCTCCACAAGTCTGAGAGATAAACTATCCTATGTTCTTCTAATTTATTTATAATCTCGTTCTTTATGCCTAGGTCATGGACCCATTTTGATCTTATCTTGGTATGTGGTGTTAAGTGTGGGTCCTTGCCTAATTTCTGCCATACTAATTTCCAGTTATCCCAGCAGTTTTTATCAAATAATGAAATCTTATCCCAAAATTTAGAATCTTTGGGTTTGTCAAACACTAGATTGCTATAGTTGACTATTCTGTCTTGTGAACCTAACCTTTTCCACTGATCAACTAATCTATTTCTAAGCCAATACCAGATGGTTTTGGTGACTGCTGCTTTATAATATAATTTTAGATCAGGTACAGCTAGACCACCTTCATTTGATTTTTTTTTCATTAATTCCCTTGAGATTCTCGACTTTTTATTGTTCCATATGAATTTTGTTGTTATTTTTTCTAAATCATTAAAATATTTTCTTGGAAGTCTGATTGGTATAGCACTAAATAAATAGATTAGTTTAGGGAGTATTGTCATCTTTATTATATTTGCTCGGCCTATCCAAGAGCACTTAATATTTTTCCAATTATTTAAGTCTGACTTTATTTGTGTGAAAACTTTTTTGTAATTTTGCTCATATAATTCCTGACTTTCCTTTGGTAGGTAGATTCCCAAATATTTTATGCTATCAACAGTTATTTTGAATGGAATTTCTCTTTGTATCTCTTGCTCTTGGATTTTGTTGGTGGTGTATAAGAATGCTGAGGATTTATGGGGATTTATTTTGTATCCTGCTACTTTGCTAAAATTATGAATTATTTCTAATAGCTTTTTAGTAGAATCTCTGGGGTTTTCTAGGTATACCATCATATCATCTGCAAAGAGTGATAGTTTGGTTTCCTCATTGCCTACTCTAATTCCTTTAATCTCTTTCTCGACTCTTATTGCAGAGGCCAGTGTTTCTAATACAATATTGAATAATAATGGTGATAGTGGGCAACCTTGCTTCACTCCAGATCTTACCGGAAAGGTTCCAGTTTTTCCCCATTGCATATGATGCTTACTGAAGGTTTAAAATATATGCTCCTAACTATTTTAAGGAAAAGTCCTTTTATTCCTATGCTCTCAAGTGTTTTTATTAGGAATGGCTGTTGGATTTTATCAAATGCTTTTTCTGCATCTATTGAAATGATCATATGGTTTTTGTTTGGTTGGTTGTTGATATAGTCAATTATGTTAATAGTTTTCCTAATATTGAACCAGCCCTGCATTCCTGGTATAAATCCTACTTGGTCATAGTGTATTATCCTGGGGATGATTTTCTGTAATCTTTTTGCTAATATTTTATTTAAGATTTTAGCATCAATATTCATTAGGGAGATTGGTCTATAATTTTCTTTCTCTGTTTTCAGCCTACCTGGTTTTGGTATCAGTCTTTGTTGTTCATATAAAGAAATTCTAATGATTTATGTGGATTTACCTTAAATGCTGCAATTTTGCCAAAATTGTTAATTATTTCAAGTAGTATACATATGGAAGAATCAAATTTATAAAAATAAATTACCCATTTTATAATTGGTCTAGTGATATGAAGAAATAGTTTTTCAAAAACAAAATTATTTATATTCATATAAATTTCCTAAATCACTATTGATTAGAGAATAGCAAGGTAAAATCACTTTCAGATTTTGTCTCACATCTAACAGAATAGCTAGCATTATAGAAAAGGAAAATTCCAATCGTTGAGAGAGATGTGGAAAAATAGGTACATTAATGCACTGTTGGTGGTACTGTAAACTGTTCCAAGCATTCAAGGGAACAATTCTGAAACATTTCCAAAGAGCTAAAAAAAAAATGTAATACCACTACTACATCTGTATCCCAAATAGATCAACAAAAAAGAAAAAAAGATCTATATGTATAAAAATATTTATATCCTGTGTGATGGCAAAGAAAGAAAAATTGAAGGGGTGTCTATCAACTAGGAAATGGTCCAACACATTTTGACTTATGATTGTGATGAAATACTATTGTATTTTAAGAAATGACAAACAGGATGGTTTCAGAAGAAGAAAAAAAAAAAAGCCAGGAAGACAAATGATTCAAAGTGAAGTGAGTATAATCAGTAGAATTATATGCAGTAACAAGAATATTTAAATGATATCAGCTGCTAAAGATTTTGCTATTCTGATCAATACAACTACCAAATATAATTCACAAAGACTCATAAAAATACAGTATACCTCCACAGAGAAAATTGATTAAATCTGAGTGCAAATCACAGCACAATTTTTTTCACTTTGTTTTTCTTTTGCAACAATGCTAACATGGAAATATGTTTTATTTAATTTCACATGTATAATCTATATCAAATTCATTGTCTTTTCAATGATGAGAGAAAGGAATTAATATAGAATTCAATACTTAAATAAATATTAAAAATTGTTTATTTTATTAAGATAAAATAAAGTGACTGTCTTCATTATCATCAACTCCAAAATTTATCTAGAACAAAACTTATATGGAATGAATAGAATTTTTCCATTTATTATACCAGAATTTCAAGCATCAGCTGACTAATAGAGAATGTAACAATAATTAATATGCAATCAGATTATACTTCTTTTTACAGAACAAAATTATTTGGAATATTTGTTTGTAAATTGAATCTGACTTTTCAAAATTGAATCACTCATTTTCCTAGATTGATTTTTCTCATGGAAGTAATTAGAAAATCAATTATAAAGTACTTGCAAATAAACCAAGAGATATAGAAAACAATAAAATAAATCACTTCTGCCCTCAATAAGCTTATATTTTATTAAGGGAAAAATCTACTGTAACAGGTAAAATGTATGTGGGAAATTAATTTAGTTTCTTACTTCACTTTAACCCAAAAGTTGTGGCTAAGGACTGATTAGAACTACCTTTGGGAATTTGATTCACTAACTTATCTTTATATTTTAATAATACACTCACTAGAGCACTATTAACATGCAGTTCATTATGTTTTGGCTTCCTTATAAAATGTTGATTCATGCCAACCCAGGATGAGCTTTCTCACTACGTGTCAATCAGTTAAGAAATTGATTTCCAATAAGACACTGAGGGTTGTTTACACTCATAGTACTTAGGGTTTCTTCAAAGAATTAGTTGTCATCATTCTTGAATTAGAGAAGTTTCTTTTGAGCAAAGGGAATGTTTGCATTTCACTCAAATTGAAAGAGGTCCAGTGCACTGTTCTTTAGGTATTTTTCTAGAATGGCATTATGTCTAATCTTTATGGTTAGATATAAAGTAGGATTAATGGGCATGACAGTGTACGAGGTGGAACTCACTAAAGATTTTGCTTATTTGTAAAGTCATAATCTGCTTGATACTTCTGATTCTCATATAACATAGACTATAATTATACAAGTTGACAAGTAAGAAAATTGACGGAATTCTAGAATTTGATTGATTTGGGAAGGGCAAACATTTGGGGAATTCTATATACCAATATGGAAATAACCCAAAAATTGTTCATTCATATCATGATGAAAATTAACAGACAATTAAAAACAATCTCCCTAAATTTCTCATTACAAATAAAAGCAAAAACTTTCTCTCACGGTTTGTGTTTCTTTGGGAGGGAGGGCAAAGTGATCAACAGGCAACATTGTAAATGGAAAACATTTAATTCTAAATATTGACATAAGCATTGTATTTACAATTTACAAATTACTGCTTATATTTTCCAATGTTACTTTAATATTTGACATTGAATAGATAGTGGCTAAATAAATGCATTTCTATCTTGGTTTTGTGTTTTCATACATTTCTTGAGGCAGATAGGTAATAAGAATGAATACAGAAAGGACTTCTAAATATCAAGAACCGAGTTGCAATTCTACCTCAGACACTTGCTCATTCTCTTACTCTGGAGACCTAACTTAACTTCTTTTTTCCCCTCAGTTTTGTCATTTGCAAGAGAGAAGTAATATTTGTGCCTTCCTTATAGGGCTTTAAGTAACGATCAAATGAGAAAGCATATTTAAGGAAGTCAACAAATTTTAAGCCACTATATAAATAGTAATTGTTATTGGTTGTTGTTGTCGTTGTCGTTGTTGTTTGTTGTTGTTGTTGGTGTCAATCTAGAGTTAAAAAGTACCTCAAAGACTATGTCCTTCATTTTACAGTAGGGAGACTGAAGAAATGAACATTGAATTATTTCCTGAAAGTCTCACAAGCATAGGCAGTCAATGAAAGGATGTGAATTTTTCCTCTGATACTTCCCCTTCATTTGTACCACATTGCCTTGCTTTCCAATCAATAAATTTGCCCAGTTAACCACTTTTACTAAATATTGTGTCTGTATATTTTCACACCATTCATATAAAGTCATGGGATTTTACATATTAGCCGGACAAATAACACTGAACAAATCATTATTCAAACCTCCTTCAGCAAGGCTTCTAAGAGATGAAGGTCAACTATTGTATGATGAAATTATTATTGGATGACAGAGACACATAAGTAGACATTTATAATTAAATATTACCCTTTATGTCCTCCATTTCATCTCTAATTGAATGAAAGGACTAATATTTTATTGTTCTTATTTTCCTATTCAATATTTAAGACATATACATACATGCTTGCAGAAATCAAGCACTTAAATCCTTTTCACATCACTAAACTAGAGAAACATAGACTTTCTGACACTTATGATTACAAAATATAAATTTAAAAAAACAAAAACATAAATTCAATCAATTCTAGCTACCCTGACTGATGATTTTAGTTTAACAACTATTATGTAAATGCATTACCATAAACCAAATCAAACAAAAGAATACTACAAAATGAAAATGGATTTGCCTAAAAATCAATGACTGCAAAATAATTGTCCTCAAAGTAAGTATAATTCTACTCTAGCAAGCATTTATATTAACTTCTATTATTGTAATGACTCACAAATACACTAAAATCACATTTATATGTTAAAGAATTGCACAGTATGGCAAATAATTTATCAAAATAAATTTAGTCTTCATTGCTATGAATTCTTTCTGCAAAGAATTAGAGAGGAAGGCTAAAATCCAAAATGTTAATAACAAAATGGCACAGTAGATTGTAGGAAAAAAAATTAAGTAAAGTTTAAGAATGTATCACATAGAAGATGGGGGTAAGGCTGAGCCAAGATGGCAGAGTAGTAGAAAAAAATGAACAGGAGTCATCTTTAAAACTCCTCTAAAGAGATACAGAAAATGTACAAAACTGAATCCTGACTGGGAAATCTAAATAAGAGTTATAAGAGTTCATTTTTTTTCCCAGAACAGGTCAACAAAAGAAGAAAGACAGAGAAATATATGAGCAGAGGCTGAAGTCAGGCCAGGAGTAAATTGAAATAGTCCAATTCAAGGATAAGTTGTGTATCTGGGCAAAAGGTCCTAATCAGGGATCTCCCAGAACTCTGGGAGAATAGATCTCCCAGATCTATTGGATATTCACAGTATAAAGAGGCATCAAGAAGGAGTTTTCTTCTCCACTACCCAACTCCAAGTCACAAATATAAATCAGACTCTCACCCAACTTTGGTATGCTGGAGAAAAGAGTTTTCATACCTGAAGGGGCCTACAAAAACTGATACAAGCTCAAAAAGAGTTATCCTTAATATTCTAGGAAAAGAGAAGGGTCTCAGTTTCAGCTACTAAGCGGGTTGATCGATTTAAAGAGAAAAAACTATCCATTGCTAACTTTCTGAGAATCTGATAGATGATTTTTCACTGTACCATGCCTAGAATTAGGCCTTCATGCGTCCTTTAAATTAATTCTTCACCACACTGTCTATGCCCTCTGCCTCCTTGAGATAGGATGCTTAGACTTGAATATTCAGTGCCTAGAACAATGCCAACTGAACAATGATTATTTAAGAAATGCTCAATCTATCAATCTTCCTATCTATTTTGAAAATAAAAGTGAATTTTTGTATATTAACAAGTTTTTAAATAAGACAGTGATCATATTTGATTATCATAAATTTGGGAGGATGACAGCTAAAGTGGCATGGAGAAGACAGGTCTTTGCCTTGTGCCTCAGCTATTCCTGGCTTCCCTTAAATGAAAACCAGTTTAAGGCTCTGAACTCATTTTAGAATGACAGAACCCACAAATATTTGGAGTATGACAAATTTTCAGCAGAAGATATTTTGGAAAAATGTCGGAAAAGATCTGTTTCAATCGATAACAAAGAGGCAACTGAGCACAGGTGCAGTGCAGGGACCCAAAATGGAATGGCATCCATGCACAAGGAGAATCTACTAGGAGGTTCTTAGTCAAAATGCAGCAGCATTGGCTACTTAGAAGCCATACTCAGCCAGTACATAAAGAAAGCTACTAGCCACAGGGTAGAGTGAAATAACTGTTGCCTGTAAAGGAAGCTTGGGACAATCTCCCCTTTGCCCTAAGAGCAAACATCAACATTTAAAAATGAGCTAAAAAGCCAAAAGAGTTTTGATCATATAGAGTTTTTATTGAGAAAGGGAAGAACAGACCTCAACCCCTGAGGAAACAAAAGGCAAAATGCCTCCAGGTGAAGCCCCAAAAGGTGATATGAACTGGTCTCCATCTCACAAGGCTCTCTTGGAAAAATTCAAAAAAGATCTTACAAGAGAGTTAGAGGAAAAATGAAGAAAGAAAATAAGAATTTTTCAGGATCAATTGGAAAGTGAAATACAGAAATTATCTGAAGAAAACTCTATTAAAAATGGATTTAGCAGAATGGAAAAAGCATATAATTTCTGACAAAATAAATTGGATAAAATGGAAGAAGAAAACAGCTCTTGAGAACAGAATTTTTGAAATGGTAAAAAAATCCAATGAACAAAACACCCCATTTAAAAGGTGATTTGGCCAAATACAAAAGAAGATAAAAAGTTAACTGAAAAAAAAATAATTCGCTAAAAATTAGAATTGAACCAATGGAAGTAAATGACTCAATGAGACATCAAGAGTCAGTCAAACAAAACTAAAAAAAAGAAAAAGTAATAGAAGAAAACATGAAATACCTCATTATTGGACTACCTCAAAACCATGATGAAAAAAAAGAGCTTAGATAGCATCTTTCAAAAAATAAATCAATAGAAAACTACTGTGATGTCCTAGAGGGAGAGGGTAAAATATCCATTGAAAGAATTCACCATTCACTCCCTGAAAGAGATCCTAAAATGAAAACTTCAAGGAATATTGTAGCTAAAGTTAAGAATTATCAGATGAAGGAGAAAATATTGGAAGCCACAAGAAAAAAATAATTTAAATATCAAGGAGGCTCAATTAGGATTACTCAATACCTAATAGCTTTGGCTTTAAAGGATCAAAGGACCTGGAATATGATATTGCAAAGGTCAAAGAAGCTTGGATTGCAGCCAGGAATCAACTATTCAGTAAAATTAAGCATTGTCTTTCAGGGGGAAAGGTGGACTTTCAATGAAATAGGTGAATTTCAATCATATTTTATGAAAGTATCAGAGCTGAACAGAAAACCTGAATTTCTATTACAGAAGTCAAGAGAAGCATAAAAGGTAAAAAGGACAAGGGGAAAAACTGCTTCTTTTAAAAGTTAAAAAGTTTACATCCCTATATGGAAGGTGATATATTTAACTCTTGAAAACCGTATCTCTGTTAGGGGTATAGTTAGAAGGTGTAAGTATAATATGATTTTTTGTGAAGATATAGAAAAAGAAACTAGAGGTGAAAAGGGGACAAATAAGAGGTAAGTTATGGGAAATAGGATATATTACAACTCATGAAGAGACAAAAAAAGACATAACAATTTAGGGAAAGAAGGAAGAGGGATAAGCATTATGTAAACCTTAATCTCATCATATTTGGCTCAAAAAGAAATGCCAAACATATTCACTTTTATAACAAAAAACTTATCTTACCCAATAAGGAAATAGGAGAGGAAAAGGGAAAGAAAAGAGAGAGACTAATAGAAGGGAGGACATAAGTAGAAAGGAAAAGGTATAAGGAAGGAGGAAGTGACTGTAAAAGGGAAAGGATGTTTGAGGGAGGCAGTGGTCAGAAACAAAACACTAGGGAGGAGGAAGAGGGGGAAAGAAAGAGAAAAGTATAACTTAGGGAAAATAAGATGGTGGGAAATGCAGAGTTAGTCATTTTAACTGTATAGTGAATGGGAAGAATTATTCAATAAAATGAAAGCAAAAAGCATAGTGGATTAAAAAACAGAATCCTACAATATGTTGTTTATAAGAAATACATTTAAACAGAATGATACATACAGAGTAAAGGTAAAAGGTTGGAACAGAATCTATTTGCTTCAGCTGAAGTTAAAAAAGCAGGAATAGCAATCCTGATCTCAGATCAAGCAAAAGCAAAAATAGATTTACTTAAAAGAGATAAGAAAGGAAACTACATTCTGCTAAAGGTTACCATAAATAATGAAGTAATAACAATACTCAACATAAACATTATCAACTGAATTCCTATAGAAGAAGTTAAGAGAGTTGCAAAAAGAATGACAGCAAAACTATACTACTGGAGGATTCCTGTTAGAGTTCAAATGTTGGAGTTTGTTCTTCTCAGAGCACAGCCAGTTTAGAGGCTTAGAGCCCTTCGGATGTCTCCAAATCCAAAGGTTCTGTCCTTCAGCCTCTGCCTCTGCTTTCTTCTGCCTCCAACAGAGATGGAAGATCTCTCTTATCTCCTTCTGGGGAGCCCAGCCACCAACTTGCCGCGGAGAGAGGGCTTCTGGCGTAGCTCCACTGAAGTCCGTCAAAAGTGTTCTCTGCACCAGAGTCGTTCCTCTCGAGTCTAGCACGATCAGCCAGCCAAGAGGAAAAAATGTATTCTGGAATGGCTGTCTCGCCTTATATGTGAACCTTCTGAAAGAATGGGATTATGGGTTTTCTCCCATAGTGCTCTCTGGCCCAAAGAGCTTTAAGGTGTGGACTCTCTTGAAGTTAGAAAGTGTACTTTGTGAAGCTAGCATACTTGTGGACTCCAATGTGTAAAGATGGGAACACAAGCCTTGTCTTGATTAGTTCTACTTAGTACCTTGTTTCAGGTTCTGGCCAAAACAACTTCTTGTAAGATTAGATCAACTCTAATTACTTAGCAGTTAGTAAGGATTCCAACAGATTCCAAACTTACTCTCTCACAACTAGATAAATTGAACCACAAAATAAATAAGAGAGAAATTAAAGAGATAATTAGAATTTTAGAAAAGTTAAATATAATAGACCTTTGGAGAAAATTGAATGGAGATAGAAAGGAATATGCCTGTTTTTGGTGGAAAATGGAAAATACACCAAAAAAAAAAAAAAAAGAATAAAATAAAACCCTCAAAAACAAATGCAGAAAAGCAAAAATAGTAAATGCATCTTTTTCATATCATAGTACAATAAAAATTATATATAATAAAGAGCCAGGGGAAAATATACCATATATTAATAGGAAACTAAATAATCTAATCGTAAAGAATGAATGGGTGAAACAACAAATTATATACACAATCAATAATTTTGTCCAAGAGAATGATAATAATGAAACCACATACCATAGTTTATAGGATGCAGCCAAAGCAGCTCTTAGAGTAAGCTTTATATTTTTAGCTGCTTACTTGCATAAAATAGATAAAGAAAAGATCAATGAATTGGACATGCAACTAAAAAAGATGAAAAAGAATAAATTAAACCCCTCCCAAATAAATGCCAAATTTCAAATTCTAAGGAAAGGGGTACAAAAGTAATAAAATTGAAAGTAAGAAAACTGTTGGACTAATAAACAAAAATAAGAGGTAGTTTTATGAAAATAATTAATAGATTAGATAGATATACCTTTAAGAACTTTGATTAGAAAAAGGAAAGGGGAAAATCAAATTGTTAATATTAAAAATGAAAAAGATAAACTTTCAACCAATAAAGAAGAAATTAGATGAATCATGAGAAGTTAATATGCCTAACTGTATGACAATAAATCTGATAATCTAAATGAAACAGATGAATACTTATAAAAATATAGATTGCCCAGAGGAGGAAATAAACTACACAAAAGTCCCATTTTTGTTTTTTTTTTTTTTTGTTTTTTTTTTTTTGTTTTTTTTTTCCTTCCTAATATAATTTATTTTTTTTTATTTAATAATTACATTATATTGACACTCGTTTCTGTTCCGATTTTTTTTCCCCTCCCTCCCTCCACCCCCTCCCCTAGATGGCAAGCAGTCCTTTATATGTTGGATATGTTGCAGTATATCCTAGATACAATATATGTTTGCAGAACCAAACAGTTCTCTTGTTGCGTAGGGAGAATTGGATTCAGAAGGTATAAATAATCCGGGAAGAAAAACAAAAATGCAGATAGTTTACATTCGTTTCCCAGTGTTCTTTCTTTGGGTGTAGCTGCTTTTGTCCGTCATTTATCAATTGAAACTCAGGTCTCTTTGTCAAAGAAATCCACTTCCATCAAAATATGTCCTCATACAATATCATTGTTGAAGTGTATAATGATCTCCTGGTTCTGCTCATTTCACTTAGCATCAGTTCATGTAAGTCTCGCCAGTCCTCTCTGTATTCATCCTGCTGGTCATTTCTTACAGAACAATAATATTCCATAACATTCATATACCACAATTTACCCAGCCATTCTCCAATTGATGGGCATCCATTCATTTTCCAGTTTCTAGCCACTACAAACAAGGCTGCTACAAACATTTTAGCACATACAGGTCCCTTTCCCTTCTTTAGTATTTCTTTGGGATATAAGCCCAATAGAAACACTGCTGGATCAAAGGGTATGCACAATTTGATAATTTTTTGGGCATAATTCCAGATTGCTCTCCAGAATGGTTGGATTCGTTCACAACTCCACCAACAATGCATTAGTGTCCTAGTTTTCCCGCATCCCCTCCAACATTCATCATTATTTTTTCCTGTCATCTTAGCCAATCTGACAGGTGTGTAGTGGTATCTCAGAGTTGTCTTAATTTGCATTTCTCTGATCGATAATGATTTGGAACACTCTTTCATATGAGTGGTAATAGTTTCAATCTCATCTCTGAAAATTGTCTGTTCATATCCTTTGACCATTTATCAATTGGAGAATGGCTTGATTTCTTATAAATTTGAGTCAGTTCTCTATATATTTTGGAAATGAGGCCTTTATCAGAACCTTTAACTGTGAAAATGTTTTCCCAGTTTGTTGCTTCCCTTCTAATCTTGTTTGCATTAGTTTTATTTGTACAAAGGCTTTTTAATTTGATGTAATCGAAATTTTCTATTCTGTGATCAGTAATGGTCTCTAGTTCATCTTTGGTCACAAATTTCTTTCTCCTCCACAAGTCTGAGAGATAAACTATTCTATGTTCCTCTAATTTATTTATAATCTCGTTCTTTATGCCTAGGTCATAGACCCATTTTGATCTTATCTTGGTATATGGTGTTAAGTGTGGGTCCATGCCTAATTTCTGCCATACTAATTTCCAATTATCCCAGCAGTTTTTATCAAATAATGAATTCTTTTCCCAGAAGTTAGGGGCTTTGGGTTTGTCAAACACTAGATTGCTATAGTTGACTATTCTGTCTTGTGAGCCTAGCCTTTTCCACTGATCCACTAATCTATTTCTTAGCCAATACCAAATGGTTTTGGTGACTGCTGCTTTATAATATAATTTTAGATCAGGTACAGCTAGGCCACCTTCATTTGATTTTTTTTTCATTAATTCCCTTGAGATTCTCGACTTTTTATTGTTCCATATGAATTTTGTTGTTATTTTTTTCTAGATCAATAAAATATTTTCTTGGAAGTCTGATTGGTATAGCACTAAATAAATAGATTAGTTTAGGGAGTATTGTCATCTTTATTATGTTCGCTCGGCCAATCCAAGAGCACTTAATATTTTTCCAATTATTTAAGTCTGACTTTATTTGTGTGGAGACTTTTTTATAATTTTGCTCATATAATTCCTGACTTTCCTTTGGTAGATAGATTCCCAAATATTTTATGGTATCAACAGTTATTCTGAATGGAATTTCTCTTTGTATCTCTTGCTGTTGGGTTTTGTTGGTGATGTATAAAAATGCTGAGGATTTATGGGGATTTATTTTGTAGCCAGCTACTTTGCTAAAATTATGAATTATTTCCAATAGCTTTTTGGTAGAATCTCTGGGGTTCTCTAGGTATACCATCATATCATCTGCAAAGAGTGATAGTTTGGTTTCCTCATTGCCTACTCTAATTCCTTTTATATCTTTCTCGACTCTTATTGCCGAGGCTAGTGTTTCTAATACGATATTAAATAATAATGGTGATAGTGGGCAACCTTGCTTCACTCCAGATCTTACTGGGAAAGGTTCCAGTTTTTCCCCATTGCATATGATGCTTACTGATGGTTTTAAATAGATGCTCCTGACTATTTTAAGGAAAAGTCCATTTATTCCTATGCTCTCAAGTGTTTTTATTAGGAATGGATGTTGGATTTTATCAAATGCTTTTTCTGCATCTATTGAGATGATCATGTGGTTTTTGTTTGTTTGGTTATTGATATAGTCAATTATGCTAATAGTTTTCCTAATATTGAACCAGCCCTGCATTCCTGGTATAAATCCTACTTGGTCATAGTGTATTATCCTGGTGACAATTTTCTGTAATCTTTTTGCTAATATTTTATTTAAGATTTTAGCATCAATATTCATTAGGGAGATTGGTCTATAATTTTCTTTCTCTGTTTTCAGCCTACCTGGTTTAGGTATCAGTACCATATCTGTGTCATAAAAGGAGTTTGGTAGGACTCCTTCAATCCCTATTTTTTCAAATAGTTTATATAACATTGGAGTTAATTGTTCTTTAAATGTTTGGTAGAATTCACATGTAAATCCATCTGGTCCTGGGGATTTTTTCTTAGGGAGTTGATTGATAGTTTGTTCTATTTCTTTTTCTGAGATGGGACTGTTTAGGATATTTACTTCTTCCTCTGTTAGTTTGGGCAAGCTGTATTTTTGGAGGTATTTTTCTATTTCATTTAAGTTGTCGAATTTATTGGCATAAAGTTGGGCAAAGTAACTCCTAATTATTGCTCTAATTTCCTCTTCGTTAGTGGTGAGTTCTCCCTTTTCATTTTTAAGACAAACAATTTGATTTTCCTCTTTCCTTTTTTTAATCAGATTTACTAAGGGTTTGTCTATTTTGTTGGTTTTTTCATAGAACCAACTCTTAGTTTTATTAATCAATTCAATAGTTTTTTTACTTTCAATTTTATTGATCTCACCTTTTACTTTTAGAATTTCAAGTTTAGTGTTTGACTGGGGGTTTTTAATTTGTTCCTTTTCTAGCATTTTTAATTGCAAACCCAATTCATTGACCTTCTCTTTCTCTATTTTATGCAAATAGGCCTCTAGAGATGTGAAATTTCCCCTTATTACCGCTTTGGCTGCATCCCATACATTTTGGTATGATGTCTCATTATTATCGTTTTCTTGGGTGAAGTTATTAATTATGTCTATGATTTGCTGTTTCACCCAATCATTCTTTAGTATGAGATTATTTAGTTTCCAATTATTTTTTGGTCTACTTCCCCCTGCTTTTTTGTTGAATGTAATTTTCATTGCATCGTGGTCTGAAAAGGATGCATTTACTATTTCTGCCTTACTACATTTGAGTTTGAGGTTTTTATGTCCTAATATATGGTCAATTTTTGTATAGGTTCCATGAACTGCTGAAAAGAAAGTGTATTCCTTTCTGTCTCCATTACATTTTCTCCAGAGATCTATCATATCTAACTTTTCTAGTATTCTATTTACCTCTTTGACTTCTTTCTTATTTATTTTGTGGTTTGATTTATCTAATTCTGAGAGTGCAAGGTTAAGATCTCCCACTATTATAGTTTTACTATCTATTTCTTCTTGCAGCTCTCTTAGTTTCTCTTTTAAGAATTTAGATGCTACCCCACTTGGTGCATATATGTTTAATATAGATAGTGCTTCATTATCCATGCTACCCTTTAGCAAGATATAGTGTCCTTCCTTATCTCTTTTAATTAGGTCAATTTTTGCTTTAGCTTGATCTGAGATCAGGATGGCTACCCCTGCTTTTTTGACTTCACCTGAAGCATAGTAGATTTTGCTCCAACCTTTTACCTTTAACCTGCATGTATCTCCCCGCTTCAGGTGTGTTTCCTGTAAACAACATATTGTAGGATTCTGGCTTTTAATCCATTCTGCTAACCGCTTCCTCTTTATGGGGGAGTTTACCCCGTTCACGTTTATGGTTAGAATGACCAATTCTGTATTACTTGCCATCTTGTTAACCCCGGTTTATGCTTTCCTCCCTTCTTTCCCCTTTCCCCCCCTTCCAAGTATTAAGCTTGTGAGCACCCTTGCTTCTCACAGCCCTCCCTTTTTAGTATCCCTCCCCCCACCTTAGAGTTCCTCCCCCTATCTTACCCCTTTCCCTCCCAGTTCCCGTATTCCCTTCCGCTTAGCTTATTCCTTCCCTTTCCACTTTTCCCTTCTCACTTTTCAATGAGATGGGAGAAGTTTCACCATAGATTGAATATGTCTTAAGATTTTTCACTTAAAGCCAATTCTGAAGGCAGTAAGATACCCACTATATTCATCCCCCTCCATTCTTTCTCTCAGATATAATAGGTTTCCTATGCCTCTTCATGAGATGTACTATCCCCACTTTACCCTTTTTCTGGTACAATGTCCTTTCCACATCAATTTCTAGAACAAGGTATACATGTATTCTTTATACATCTATATAGTCAAAATATAGTTCCCAAGATTAATCTTTACCTTTTTAGATTTCTCTTGAGTTCTATATTTGTAGATCAAACTTTTTGTAAGTTCTGGTTTTTTCATCAGAAATAGATGAAATTCGCTTACTTCGTTGAATGTCCATCTTCTTCCCTGGAAAAAGATGCTCATTCTCGCTGGGTAAGTTATTTTTGGTTGCATACCAAGTTCCTTAGCCTTTCGGAATATCATATTCCAGGCCCTTCGATCTTTTAATGTGGATGCTGCCAGATCCTGGGTGATCCTTATTGTGGCTCCTTGATACTTGAATTGGGTTTTTCTAGCCGCTTGCAATATTTTTTCCTTCATCTGAGGGTTCTGGCATTTGGCCACTATATTCCTTGGTGTTTTGATTTTAGGATTCCTTTCAGTGGGTGATCGATGAATCCTTTCAATGTTTATTTTTTCCTCTGTTCCTATGACTTCTGGGCAGTTCTCTTTGATAATTTCCTGGAAGACAGTGTCCAGGCTCTTTTTTTCATCATGTTTTTCTGGGAGTCCAATGATTCTCAGATTGTCTCTCCTGGATCTGTTTTCCAGGTCTGTTGTCTTCCCCAGAAGGTATTTCACATTTTTCTCCATTGTTTGATTTTTTTGGATTTGCTTGACTGATTCTTCTTGTCTCCTCGAGTCATTCAATTCCACTTGTTCAATTCTGATTTTCAGTGAAGTATTCTCTTCACTCACTTTTTTAAAATCTTTTTCTAATTGTCCAATTGAGTTCTTTTGTTCTGTGGAATTTTTTTCCATTTCGCCAATTTTGTTTTTTAGAGAGCTGTTTTCTGTTTCCAGTTCACTAATCCTATTTTTCAAGGATTTTACTTCTTTATCCACTCTCTCTTTAACTGACTTCTCCAGGCTCTTTTCCCATTTTTCTTCTAGCTCCCTTGTGAGAGCCTTTTTAATCACTTCTATGAGGTTCATCTGTGCTGAGGAACAGACGATCTCCTCCTTTGGGGATTCACCTGGGGACTGCCTGTTTTTAGTCTCCTCAGGATTTAGAGTCTGCTCTCTATCTGTATAGAAGCTGTCAAGGGTTAAAGTCCTCTTCAGCTTCTTGCTCATTCTGTCTATTAATCAGAGACAAACTACCAAAGAAAAACTGGAGTCTTTCTTTGGCGGGGGGGGGGGGGGGGGGGAGACTGGGTGTGTTATCGAGCTTCCTCTACAGACTGCAGGGGGCAGCAGTGAGGCACTAGCAGGACTGTGCTGCGCCTGCGCTCTGAGATCCCAAAGCGTGCTGAGTCACTGAGGGGGGGAAGGGGGGGGCGGCCAGGTCCTGAGAGACTCCAGCTGTTTGGGGTTGTGGTCTTCAGCCCCGGTGTTTTTAGTTTCTCTGCTGGGCTGTTGACTTGCTGCTGGAGCAAAGTATCCAAAGCTGTATGGAAGCTCTCCCCGCAGAGACGGCTACGATCACTCTCCACCCCCTCTCCAGTCTGCTCCTGTGCCCTCACTGCTACTGCCCTCAGCCTGCGCCTGATCTAAAACCGTCCCAGCCCTCCAGTAAAGACAGACCTTTCTTGGCGGATCTCAAGGATGGCTTCTCTTGGTAACTATTTGTGGTTTTTTTTCAGTCAAGCATTGATTCAGAGGCTTGTAATGAAATGGATAGTGAGAGAAAGCGCGGAGCTTATGCAACTGTGAGCCTCCTCTCTGCCATCTTAACCGGAAGTCCAAAGTCCCATTTTTGAAAAAGAAATTGAAAAAAAAAAAAAACCTTTTAATCAACTCCCTATGAAGAAATCTCCTGGGCCAAATGTATTTATTTGTGAATTCTATCAAACATTTAAAGACCAGTTAACTCCAATACTATGCAAATTATTTGGAAAAATAGGGAAATAAGGAGTCCTACCAAATTCCTTTTATGATACAGATATAATGCTGACATCTAAACTAAGAGTCAAAACAGAGAAAGAAAATTTTAGACAAATTTCCCTAATGAATATAGATGCAAAAAATTTTAAATATTAGCAAAGAGATTACAGCAATTTACCATCAAGATAATACACCATGACCAAGTAAGATTTATAACAGGAATTATTATTAGGAAAACTATTAGCATAATTGACTATAATAATAAGCAAACTAACAAAAATCATATGCTAATCTCAATAGATACAGAAAAAACATGTGACAAAATCCAACATCCATTCCTATTAAAAACACTAGAGAGAACAGGAATCAATGGAGTTTTCCTTAAAATGATCAGTAGTATCTATTTAAAGCCATCATCAAGGATCATATGTAATAGGGATAAACTATAACCATTCCCAATAAGATCAAGTGTGAAACAAGGTTGCCTACTATTATAAAGTCTGGACTAGCTCCCTGGAGGTCTCAGGGTCAGTCAGAGTCAGGATAAGCAAAAGTCCTTGGTCTATAGGGGGAGAAGTAAAGGAGATGGACGAAAATGCCACAAGCTCTCCACCAAACTTCCTTCTCCTTGTCCTACAAAATGAGTCTGCCTTGTCTCACTCCACCCCCTAATCCCTCCTACTATTATCTGCATACAACAAAAGATCAAGCCAGCACAGAATAGTGCGAGGGGCCATTTTTCCAAGCATATGCTAATAGAGTATTGTCCAAAAGGTAATTAGCCTTAAGTGCTTGGTTGTCTGATTCCATTGCACCTATTCAGAGTTTCAGCCCTTTACATACTATCATCACTGCTATTCAATATGTATTAGATATGTTATCTTTGCAATGAGAGAAGAAAAAGAAATTAAAGGAATTAGAATAGGTAATGAGGAAAACAAATTATCATTCTTTGCAGATGATATGATGGTATCATAGTGAATCTTAGAGAATCAACTAAAACATTACTAGAAACAATTCACAATTTTAGCAAAGTTGTAGGATACAAAACAAATCGACAGAAATCAGCAATATTTCTATATGTTACCACTAAAGTCCAACAGCAAGAGATACATATAGAAATTCCATTTTAAATAACTGTTGGTGATATAAAATATTCGGGAGTCTACTTGCCAAGGCAAAGTCAGAGTACATATATGAGTACAATTATAAAATATGTGTCACTCAAATAAAGGTAGAGCTAATCAACTGGAAGAATATCACATGCTTATGGGTAGGCCAGGCTAATATAATAAACATGAAAATTCTACCTAAATTAATCTACTTATTCAGTGTCATGCCAGTCAAACTATCAAAAAATTGTTTTACAGAACTAGAAAAAATAATAACAAAGTTCATCTGGAAAAACAAAAGATCAAGAATTTCTAGGGAATTCATGAAAAGAAAACAAATGAATGTGACCTAGCTGTGCCAGACCTAAAATTATATTATAAAGAAGTCTTCAAAACCATTTGATATTGTTGTTCAAAGGAATATTAGATTCCCAGGATACAATAATCATTTACTAAAGCAATCTAGTATTTGATAAACCCAAAGACCCTAGCTTCTATAAAAAGAACTCACCATTTGACAAAAATTGCTGGGAAAATTGGAAATGGGTATGGCAGAAACTAGGCATTGATTCACACCTAACACATCATACCAAGATAAGGCCAAAATGGGTTCATTATTCACACATAAAGAATGACAATGTAAGCAAATTAGAAGAACACAGGATAGTCTACTTTTTTGATCTATGGGAAAGAAAGGAATTGGTAGCCTAAGAAGAACTAGAGTATATTACAGAATGCAAAATAGATAGCTGAATTAAGTTTTAAAAATTTTGTACAAGCAAACCAATGCAGACAAGATTGGAAAGGAAGTGGTAAACTTGGGAAAAATTTTACATCCAAAGTTCTGATAAAGGCCTCATTTCTAAAATATATAAAGAATTGACTCAAATTTATAAGAATACAAGCTGTTCTCCAGTTGACAAATGGTCAAATGATATGAATAGCCAATTTTCAGAGGAAGAAATTAAAAACATTTCTAATTATATGAATCAATGCTCTAAATCATTATTGATCAGAGAAATGCAAGTTTGAGATAACTCTTAGGTACCACTACACCTCTCAGATTGTCTAAGATAACAGGAAAAAAAGTATGTGGGGAAACTAGGACACTAATACATTGTTGGTGGAGTTATGAACTGATTCAACCATTCTGGAGATCAATATCAAACTGTGCCCAAAGGGTACTTCAGTTCTCACCCCTATCCAGGCACCTTGATGATGCTGAATTGATTCCAATTTGCCATCTGCCACTGTAGATGCATAACCTTTGATCCAGCAGTATTTCTACTGGACTTGCATCCCAAAGATATCATAAAAAAGGGAAAAGCAAGTTTTTTGGTTTTTTGTTTTGTTTTGTTTTGTTTTGTTTTGTTTTGTTTTGTTTTGTTTGTAGTGTCAAGGAATTGGAAACTGAGTGAATACCCATCAGTTAGAGGATGGATAAATAAGCTATCGTATATGAATATTATAGAATATTATTGTTCTATAGGAAATGGTCAGCAGAATGACTTCAGAGAAGCCTGGAGAGACTTGAACTGATGCTAAGTGAAATGAATAGAACCAAGAAAACATTGTATACACAGCAACAAGTTTACACAACAAACGGGTCTCTTTTCAACAGTGAAATGATTCAGGGCAGTCCCAATGATCTTGTGATGGAAAGCCAACTGCACTCAGAGAGAAGACTATGGGGAATGAATTTGGATTACAACATAGTCTTTTCACATTTTTTGTTGTTGTTTGCTTGCATTTTGTTTTCTTTCTTATTTTTTTTCCTTTTTTCATCTGATTTCTCTTATGCAGCATAATCATTGTGGATATATTTATAGAAGAACTGCACCTGTTTATTAAATATTGGATTAGTTGCCATTTAGGGGAGGGGATGGGGAAAAAGGGAAGGAAAAAAAATAGGTACACAAGGTTTTTGCATTCCATAATATACTCTAGTTCTTCTTTGACTACCGATTTCTTCCTTTTCCACAAATCTGAGAGGTAGACTATCCTTTGTTCTTTTAATTTGCTTATATTGTCACTCTTTATGTGTGAATCATGAACTCATTTTGGCTTTATCTTAGTTGTTGAACATTGAATGTTGAAAATTACCTATGTGTATGTTAGAATATAAAAAGCTTTATAAAAATAAATATGATGAAGTTTTGAATTATATTATTCAGAGTGAAGTCTGTAGAGCCAAAGTATTAATTTATATTATTACTAAAATAAAGTAAAAAAAAAAATTTCAAAAGACTCCAGAATTTGGATTAATGTAGTGGATAATTATGACTCCATAGACTAAAAATCACAATAAAGTAAAGATTATCAGTGAAACTTCAAAAATACATAAGAATAGTGATTCATTGACATTTTGAATTTATCAATCTATGTAACTAAGTGGTATCCTCAACATAAATAGGAAACTTAAAAAAAGAAAAAAAAATTAAGAAGAAAAATAATGTTCTTTTTTGCATTGTTGAGTATTAGAGCCCTACAGAGAATTTGATTGGAAATTATCAATAAGGCAGTTGAAAATTCAGGATTAGAATTCAAAAAGAGAGGCTATGATATGGGAGACATCTATATAAGAACCATAATTGAACTTATGGGAGTTTAAGAAATCATTAAGATTATAGAAAAATGTGCTCAAAATAGAGGTAAAATGTGAATAATGATCTAGCAAAAGAATGAAAAGGAAATGTCAGACAGGCAGGAGTTTCAAAGAGTCATAAAATACAGAGAAGAATAAATATATAAGGGGAGAGGAAGTCAACACTGTCAAATACTTAAGGTTAAGCAGAGGTCACCGATGATGAGTAATGAGAAAAGTACATCATATTTGGCAATTGATAGATCCTTGTCACTGTGGAGAGAATAGATGTCCTTGGTTATTAAGTTGAAAAGTTTAATTGCAAGGGGTTGAGAAATGAATGAAAGTTAGAAGCAATGGTGTAGAAGGGTCTTTGTAAGATTTTTGACTATAAGAGGAAAGAAAAATGTATTCCTCTCAACACACACAAGGGCTCTTTTTGTACCTATAAAAATTTGAACAATTTTTCTAATCAAAAAAGTAGCTTACCATTAATCCCTTAAGGTTTATTCTATGGAGTGCAATTTCTGGTTTTCAGATAAGTCAGTCACTAATGTCACTATTAGACATTAATTAGATTGACTGTTGCTATGGTACTATCTTACTTTTTTCTTATTTTTTCTGTTATTTTTCCATTAACTTCATTTTCTCATTAATTTTGAAATATTAAATTATTGCTAATAGCTTAAAACAAATTTGGAATTACATTGATAGTTATAAAATTACTAAATCTATGTTTGTTCCATTTTGGTGAATAATTTTTCATTCATGTTTTTCTGAGAAATGGTCATCAGTAACACATTAGTGGTGAAAATAGCATAGTTGAGATAGTGTTTTCAGGCAATAATATGTTTCTTCATTCTGTCAACCAGTATTTTCTCACCTTTCTAGGCACTCTTCACACAACAGTTACAATTCTAACCTAAGTGTTAGAGAAAACTGTTTCTGAGTTTTAAAAAAAATACCAAAAGCTATCACAACAATTTTTACAATCACGAGAGACAGAACTGCCTTGACAACTCACACTGGCCAAATAAAATTTTGATGAGCTGTCTTCTAGCAGAAGCAGAAATTCAGCTTGAAAAAAAATCCTCTAATGATAATAAATTTAAATATTTATAAAATTGACAAAAGAAAAGGTGGCAGCCTTATGTTACTCTGGCATCACAATAATGAATATTATGTTGGTGTTTTCAGTTAGGAAAAAAAAAACATTACATAACAATGAATTTTCCTCTACTAAAAGTCTTATTATGATTCCTTATTAGGATATGGAGGATACTTTCAGTTCTTAAACACTATAGCAGTGAAACCTAAGAGGATAAAGAAACATTAACAATTACCAACATACATCATTATGCTTCCATCTCTAGACAACTATGATAAGGATCATCTTCAGTATTTATTTCTTGACAGGCAGTGTGGTATGCCACTGAATTACAAATATGAAAAGAAAAGACAGCCTCTATCATTAAGAAGCTAATCTGCTAATGGGGGAAAACAACATAAAAGGAAGCTGAATGGGAGAGAAGGGAAGGTACCTGGAATGGGATATGATGAAGAAGTGCAGAATATATTTAAGTGGGAAATGAAGGTTGCCTGACTTGAAAATCCTGATTAAAAGAGATTTTAGTAGGCACTTTCAACTGTTGTTGTTGTTGTTATTGAGGCAATTGAGGTTAAGTGACTTGCTCAGGGTCACACAGCTAGGAAGTGTTATATGTTTGAGGCCAGATTTGAACTCAGGTCCTCCTGACTTCATGGCTGGTGCTCTATTCACCATATCAACTAATAGCCCCACTCTTCATTTTATATATATATAGCTTTTTATTTACAAATATATGCATGATAATTTTTCAGCATTGACAGTTGTAAATCCTTTTGTTCCAACTTTTTCCCTCCTTATCCGCACCCCTTCCCCCAGATGGCAGGCTGACTAATACATGTTAAATATGTTAAAGTACAAGTTAAATACAATATATGTATACATGTCCAAACAGTTATTTTGGTGTATAAAAAGAGTTAGACTTTGAAATAGTGCACAATTAGCCTGTGAAGGAAATCAAAAATGCAGGCAGACAAAAATAAAGAGATTGGGAATTCTATGTAGTGGTTCATAGTCATCTCCCAGAGTTCTTTCTCTGGGTGCACTGGTTTAGTTCATTACTGCTCTATTGGAACTGGTTTGGTTCATCTCATTGCTGAAGAGGGCCACATCCATCAGAATTGATCATCATATAGAATTGTTGTTGAAGTATATAGTGACCTCCTGGCCCTGCTCGTTTCACTCAGCATCAGTTCGTGTCTCTCCAGGCCTTTCTGAAATCATCCTGTTGGTCATTTTTTACAGAACAATAATATTCCATAATATTCATATACCACAATTTATTCAGCCATTCTCCAACTGATGGGCATCCACTCAGTTTCCAGTTTCTGGCCACTACAAAGAGGGCTGCCACAAACATTCGTGAACATACAGGTCCCTTTCCCTTCTTTAGTATCTCTTTGGGGTATAAGCCCAGTGGAAGCACTGCTGGATCAAAGGGTATGCACAGTTTGATAACTTTTTGAGCATAGTTCCAAATTGCTCTCCAGAATGGCTGGATGTGTTCACAATTCCACCAACTATGTATCAGTATCCCAGTTTTCCCACATTCCCTCCAACATTTCGCATTATCTTTCCTGTCATTCTAGTCAATCTGACAGGTGTGTCCCACTCTTCATTTTCAAAGAGAGGAAGAAACCCCAAGGGGAAAAGATACTGATGAGATGTAAGTTTCAGGGCTGAAAGAGATAACTGGGTCATAGTAGAAGGGTTCAGAGCACTACAATCAGGAGAAAAAATGAACATCTTAAGGGAATAGGTGGCCTTTTCAAATGTTATTCAGTAATACAATCACAATTGTCAAAAACAGTGTTTCTTAAGCTGAGATGCAAGGATCTAGATTTTAAAAAGTTTCTGAACTTGGATAGGAAAAAACAATACTCTTCCTTTTCATTACTCATAACAGAAAGTTAGCATTTACTTCTATGATTTAAAAATATTATTTTGAGAAAAGAACCTTACCAGATTGTCAGGGGAATCCATGACATAAAAAAGACTATAAATGCCTTGTCTAAAATATCTAGGAAGTATGAAATCATATTATGATTAATATTGATTGATTTTTTAAATTTAAAATGCATTTGATTTGGCAGAACAAGGAATTCTTTGCAAAAAAAGTTTTATGCCTCTCAAAACACAAAAATATTCAAGATTCATTAAAATATATAGACAGGAAAATTTAGTTCATAAAAAATATAGTTATAAATTTCATTCAAGGCATAAAAAAGAAAACATTTGTCTAAAGTTTTTGTCTCAGTAATAGAGGATATCAAGCACAAATAAAAATAGCTAGCTAGTATTTGTGTAGTATTCTTAAAACTGCAAAGAATTTTGTAGATATTATCACATTTGATCCTTACAACAACCCTAAGAAGTATATATTATTATTTAGCAGGAGGATCTAGGTGGTACAATATCTAAAGCAGTAGGCCTAGAATGAGGAGGTCACAGTTCAATTCCAACCTGATACATACCAGTCTCATGATCTTAGGCAAGTTAACTTTTCTTTGCCTCAGTTTCTTCAACATTAAAAGGGGGATAATTATAGCACTTAGTCCCAAGGTTATGGTGAAGATCAAATATTTGCAAATATGCAGCACAAGGTTTAGCCCAAAGTAGATATTATATAATACACATATAATTTAGCCATTATCCTCATTTGGCAGATAAAGAAGGATTTGAACTCAGATCTTCAAGTTTACAAAGTCCAGTGTTCTACTCACTACACAATGTTTTACCAAACTGATTTGTAATGCCCTGTCATTAATGAGACCTTCCAGAGGTTTGTTTGAGGATAACATGTCTATTTCAATCTTTGAAACATTTCAGACACTCCCCGAAAATATCTGTTTCCCTTTAAGAGTGTTTATGTGACTTCATCAGGTTTACAAAGCAAGCAAAAGACAGCATTTACATTCATATCTTCCAAACTCAGTACTCTACCTATTGCACAATGCAACTATCTTTTGATTATATAATGAAAAAAAAAACTATCTAAAGATCATTTCATTCTATGGTAGATATTGATTTAAAACCATTCAAAATGTATTGGTTTACTCACTGGCATTTATTTGGAGAGGGGAAGATTTTCATTCTGAAGGATGAAACATTTAAACTCTTTGAATACAAAAATAGAAAACGAGCATAACCATTACATTTAGAATGTTTTATGATGCCAGAGGACTAGAAGCATCACTGAGAATGGAAGATGTATTTTCTAAATATGTCAATTACGAAACTAAAATCACTCTATATTATCAGTTTAATTACCAAAATTATGTACTTTTGCTTCTTAGCGTTCCTCCTTACATTTGTCTTATTTAGATGATCCTGTGTGTAAGTGTTTTGGGAGAAAGATTGTATTAGTCATTTCAATTTTAACAAAATTTAATATAATATTTTTGACATTGTAATGATAGATCTGGTGGATAATAAAAGCAAAGAGATAGTAATCAATATATTTTCCCTTTCAACATTAGACATTATCTTTTTTTAATTTTTTGATCTTTTTCACGCTTTACAACAGTCCTTTATATCTTCTTTTTATATCTGTCATTTTGTTCTTTCTTCAATATATCTTTTATTTTTTTATTGTTTTTGATGCCTGTTTTTGTGAAGCTATGCACCAAATATTAATAAAGGATGCCTACTCCACATACTGCATTCTCTGGTGATGCTGGCAGGCCTCCTGGCTAGTCAAGTGAATTTTTTCAAAAGCACTAAAATAATCAATCAATGCAACTGCTTCTTGCAATTATGTGAAGATGGGCAGAACACCAGGAGTCTATTTCTAAGTGGACAGATGACCAGGGACACATTTCTATCACAGAGGAAACTAAAAGGCTGTTCCAAAGCTCCGGAAAACTAACCTGCGATAATAAAGTTGAGTCCCATTATAGTTTATTAAAGGGCAACTGTTTCAAGTGATTACAGAAAAGCTTCTCAGGAAATCAGGCTAACTGACTTTGGGAGAGTAAGAGAACATTACACTCTGTATAGGTTGCTTGAGCAACAAGGACAAAATTATCTATACAATAGTATTTCTTCTAAATATCAGGGCTATAATTATTTTTCTTGAATTTTCTTCAGAAGCCCTTGGAAGATCTGAAAAAAAAAATAACCCCTGGGATTTATGGAGTACATAAACTATAACTACCTAAAGGAAATTTTAGCTACAAAGTATATCAAACCTTGTTGTTTTTGTTTAATGAGTTTAGTTACAATCAATTCTATATGATCCCATTTTGGCATTTTCTTGGCAAAGATATTGGAGTGGTTTGCCATTTCTTTCTCTAGTTCATTTTAAAGTTGAGGAATTCAGCTAAAAAGGGTTAAGTCATTTGCTCAGAATTACATAGCTAGCAAATGTTTGAGGCCACTTTTGAAATTATGAACATGGGTCTTTATGATTTCAAGTCCAGCGCTCTATCTACTGCAACACCTAGATGCCCTTTTGAATTTTTGCATTCTAAAATTCATACCTTCATAGATCACATAAAGATATGTTGCATTTTAGATATGCTGTGTGTTTGGGTAATCAACAAGACTAACAATAAGAAATCATATTTATGTATTTCTTGATCACTCATAAAGCGTTTTCCCTGCACCAACTACCTGTATTCACTATTACAATCTTTATTTTGAAGATTTAAAAAGGGAAGTAATTTACCAATTAACCCCAAGTTTCATAGCTAGAGTGACACCAAGTCTTCATTCCAGTGTCTGTAATAGATGCCTCTGTCTCTTCCAACTCTACATCCATTATTCTCTGATCCTTTCTGCTATAGCTTTCTGAGAATGGGTAACAAATATAAAACTGGCATATGCAAAACATTGTAAAGAAAAGGAATTTTAATGGAAGAGATATGTAATTGCTAAACTGAGACAATCACTCTATGAAAACAGCAAGGGAATTTTGTTTTGAAAATATGATGACCTTGACCACAGCTTATATGTTGTTTTTGAGTTTAACTGTTTTAAGCATTAACATTAGTCTTGAGTTCAAATATATGCCCATAATAACAACTATGAATTGCTAAAGAAAACAAATATGAGTGATTTATTCAACATATTACAGTGTCCTTCATTTTCTTCTCAAAACAAGCACTTGAGTTTAAAGATATCCAACAGTTTGGAAACTATTCTTTATTTTATCTGACATCCTTGCCACTTTTTAATGCTTTTATATTGAAAAATTGAACAGAGAAGAGTAAAGCTGGCAGTTATGAAATCGACAATGGCTTATTTTCAGGTATACTTAGCAAGATGGTACATTTATGGTTAATAATAGCTGTCATCATGTTTTATCTGCCAAGTAGATGGTTGAATTTTTATTGAGGAGTCCATAAGACCTTAATGTCACTGCCTTCCCCACTTTTTAGTATTACCATACAGAAATGAAAACTCCCTTTTCTGTAGAACTGAATTGTCTAAGCCATAATAACAAGTTTGGTTTTCAGAGTATATTAGTTCTAATTTGGAAGTATAATTAGAAATGCTGCTGGGGAAAGTCATATTTCAAAAATAATGATTCTACATCTCTTCTGCAGTAAAGGTCTCATAGACTGAGATTTTTGTTGCCCATACATCACTGACAGGTGATTCTTTACTGGCATCATTATAAGTCCTAGGCTTTGCCAAGGTAGCCCAGGAAAAACTCAAAGCTTTTGGCATCAACAGTTTCCAGGATTTCCTTTTTAATGTAAAACATAAAGGTGATGAAAGCCAACTCTTTAATTTCAAGAACTTAGGGTGAACTGGAAAAGTGATAAAAGCCTCCTTGTAGGAAGTTTAGTGAGGTGATTTTTTAAAAGGATCTCTCATGTCCTGAAAGTAAAATTAAATAGGAAATTATTTTAGGTAAGCCAAGATACCATCAAAGAGCAGGCAACTTATACACTCCTTCAAAATATTCCAACCTTGAGTATGGTCTATGTCTCTATTCTTCTTAAGTGCCAGTTGTTCTCATTAATCAGAAAAGGGGCTTTTCATGAAATGCAATTCTATAATACCCCCTATTTACAGATACAGCTTTCAAAGATAGATTTCACTGGTTCGATTGTTTTTGTTTTCCAAAGAATATCTCTATAAAGAGAAAAAATTCCAAGTGTTATTTTTGTATTTTAGCTACAGAACATTATTTCTCCTTAGAAATTTGAAATCTAAACTTTGCCTTAAATCAGCTTCTATCTATGTTTCATAAAAGGAAGGGTTACAATAGTGCTCTGCTCACAATTTTCATTGAAGGACCCTCAACCTGGGATTCTACACTCAGCAGCTTATATAAAACTATGAACACTCCAAAGATGATTTTCAAACTTAACCTAGTTATAATTATTAAAGTGATTTTCACTAAGTGACTACAAAAACTAAAACAGGAGCTATGCTGATATATCTAACTAGCAGTAACATAATACCAACAAATAATAAGTATCTAACATTTATATAGTGTTTACTATATGCCAGGCACTATACTAAACACTTTACAATTATAACTTCTTTTGATCCTCAAATGAAGTGGATGCTATTATCTTAATTTTATAGATGAGGAAACTGTGAGGCAGAGGTTATGAGATTTCCCCAAAATCATAAAGATAGGTGATTTCTGGAGTTGGATTTGAATCCATGTTTTCTTGGATCCTACTCAATGTTCTATCCATTGCACCAGCAAACTTCCCCATTTTCCTCTATAATTTGTGGGGTGGTATAATTTTTGAAATATGATCTTCCCGGCAGTGTTTCTATTCATATTTTCAAATTATTTAGGTTATTGTACTACTTGAGTATATCTGAAACCCAACTGAAAGTTAACTCCAAACCCAATCACTTACATAAACTATTTCTGGAATGTCATTAATTATTTTCAAGACAACTAAGTATTGCACTTGGACTAGGGTCAAGAAGATCTGAGTCCAAATCTGACCTCAGACACTTATTAGCTACGTGATCTTGGACAAGTCTCTTGGCTTATCTATCTTGTTTTCCTTAACTGTAAAATGGGGACACTAATAGCACCTAAACCCTGGAGTTGTTGTGAAGATCAAATGAGATATTTGTAAAGCACACTAAGCAGATGTCCTGGCATATGATTACCTGCTTAATGTTTTCTGTCTTCCTCATACCTCTTCCCTTTGTTAATGCAAAATAATTTCATGTTATACTCGAAAAACTTGAAAATATATGTATATATATTTATTTATATCTACATGTGTATGCATATATATAGTACCTATCATATACAATAGATAAGCATGCATGTTATGCATTTATGATCTAGATACATTGCATATATACATACACTTATACATATACACATCTATTTATGAAT
The DNA here is from genome assembly GCF_016432865.1 of Antechinus flavipes. Classification (NCBI taxonomy): domain Eukaryota; kingdom Metazoa; phylum Chordata; class Mammalia; order Dasyuromorphia; family Dasyuridae; genus Antechinus; species Antechinus flavipes. The sequence goes on from NC_067400.1 coordinate 142,603,561, forward strand.
GACTGAAAATAGTAATAACTAAGCTCATGATTTTGTTTTAAGAATTTCAAAAATGTAAATCTATCTCTCATAAGTATTTTAAAATATGAATCAGTTATTTCATAGCATCATGGAAACACAGAAGTGATAAGGATAAGGTATTTCAGAAATCATCTAGTTTATTTTTTACCTTAACAGTAATGCTTTCTAAAATATTTCTAACAGTAATCATATAATATTTGAATGAAGATCTTCACTTGAAGAGAACACCATTATTTCCTAAGATTAGGAATTGTAATTTTGGATCACAATGACTATTAGGAAGAAATATTATTTTTATATTATTATATTATATTATTATACTGAGCCAAAATCTCTGTAACTGAAACTATACATTATGTTTAGTTTTATCCTTTGGGGTTAAGTAGAACAAATCTGTAAACTTCTTTCATATTATAACATCATCACAGTTATTCACACAATGGGTATATCCAGGCACATTAATAATATTTGTTCGTTTTTGGAAAAGGGTGTGCTTATTGCCCCTAACCATTCTTGTCACCCTTCTCTAGATATGCTCTAGCTAAAAATATCCTTTCTAGCCTATGGTGCTCAAAATTGAACATAATATTCCAGATAAAACCTGATCAGGACAGAGTATAATGAGGCTGTTATTTCTCTCATTCTGAAAATTATCCCATCTTTAGGTTGCCTAAGATTGTGTTCACTTGAAATTAGAGGTTTCAGAATGTTATAGGAGTCAAGATTCTTGTCTTAGTTTAAATAACCCACCCTTTTTCCTCGAAAGAAACAAACATGACATCATGACTTGGGGTGGGGGGGGGAGGAGGGAAGGGAGTCAAAGCCAAATTGGTGGAAAATACACACACTTCATTCTAAACTTCTCTTCTACCCTTATTATTAATGACCAAATTCAGCCTCAGAAATAGTGTTTGACTGGTGAAATCCACGAATATTGGGAGTACAACAGATTATCAGCTGAAGATAATCTGGAAGATCTCCAGAAAAGATTTGTCCTGATAGGGGGAACAGGCCAGCTCAAGCAGGGGGCAAGAACTAGAGGATAGCATACTAAGCAGCTGGGGAAGGGGGCAGTCTCTACAGGTGGAGATTTTGCAAGAAGGACTCTACCACAGATTGACTGCTCTGCTTTGGTTGTAAAACAGTAGATAAACAGAGAAGTTACAAAAAGGCCAAAGAGAGAGTATACTCCAAAAAATGCCAGAATCTAACAGGATCTGGCTACACTCACCCAGCCCCAGAAGTGACTCAGCATAGACCACAGCACAGCTGTGCAGCCCCATTCTGCAGTTCGAGGCTTTTGCCTGGGGTGGTCACACTTCTGATCACCAGGGATGCTCTGCCCAGGGCAGCCACTAATCTACACAGGAGGAGGGCTCTGCCTGGAGCAATAGAATTTCCACAGCATGGCTATGCTTCCAAGGGCAGTGACACTTCTGGTGTGGAGCTCTTCCCAGGGCACTTCCACATCTCAGCCCCTCTTAGCAGCCCATTTACAGGACAGCTACTGTCCATATATCTATCTCTGTTCTGCAGATGAAACTGGTAACCCCCTTGCTCTGAAGGCACACTCTAAGAGCTTTTTTAAAAAATGAGTAAAAAATCCAAGCATACACTAACCATTTATAGCTTCTATATAAAAAGAGCAGGTTTTCAACCCCAAGGAGAATAATATCAGACAGTCTCTAGACAAAACTCCAAAGAGGGATGTAACCTAGTCCCCATCACACAAGGCTCTCCTAGAAGATATTATAAAGGATCTTAAAAAAGAGCTAGAAGAAAAATGGAGAAAGGAAAAAGAAGCTCTATAAGAGAGTATGCAAAAGGCATATAATTGACTAAAAGGAAAATTTAATAAAGTGAAAAAAGAAATCAACTTCCTGAGATGTGAATTGGAAAAAGTAAAGAACTCCCAGTGAATGCAGGGAAACAGAATTTGTGAATTGGAAAAGATTGGGAGCTCCCAGGAAAGTAGGATTTGTGAACTGGAAAAAGCAAATAACTCAGTAAAAAAAAAATTAGTGAAATGGAAAAAAATTCCATAGAGCAAAGCAACTCATTAAAAAACTCAATTTGACATATACAAAAAAAAAAAAGTAAAAAAGGTAATGAAGAAAATAACTCATTAAAAATCAGAACTGAACAAATAGAAACCAATGATTCATTTAGACAGCAAGAATCAGTCATGCAAACACCCCCCCCCCAAAAAAAAAAAAAAAAAAAAGAAAAAAAAAGAAAAAATAGAAAAAATGTTAAACATCTACTTGGAAAAACAATAGACCTAGAAAATAGAACTAGGAGAGATAATCTGAGGATTACTGGACTTTCTGAAAATTATGATGAAAAAAAGAGCCTAGACACTATTTTACAGGGAATCATCAAAGAGAACTGCCCAGATGTAATAGAATCAGAAGGTAAAAGAGGCATTGAAAGAATTCATTGAACACCTTTTGAAAGAGACCATAAAATAAAAACTCAAAGGAATATTGTGGCTAAATTTCAGAACTATCAGACTAAGGAAAAAATATTACAAACAGCCAGAAAAAAACAATTCAAATATTGAGGAGCCACAATAAGGATCACTCAGGATCTAGCTGCTTCCACATTAAAGGATTGAAGGGCCTGGAATCTGATATTCTTAAAGTCAAAAGAAGTTGGAATGCCGCCAAGAATAAACTACCCAGCTAAGCTGAGCATTTTCTTCCAGGGAAGAAGATGGACATTTAATGACACAGGTGAATTCTATTTGTTTCTAATTAAACCAGAGCTAAATAAAAAATTTGACCTCCAATTGTAGGACTCAAGAGAAGCAGAAAAAGGTAAAAAGAACTCTTGAGAACTGTATTTCTGATATGGATATATATAAAGAATGCGTGTATAATTTGATTTTATTAATATAATATAAAAAAAGGAAAGTGGAAAGATAGTATCAGAAAAAGGGAAAAGGGGAAATAAAAAGAGGGAAACTACATCCCACAAAGAAACAAAGGAAACCTACCATATCTGAGGGAATTTAGGGAGGGGGAAGAACATTGTGTGAATCTTACTCTGATCAGATTTGGCTCAAGAAGAAAATAATTCACATATTTGATTTACACAAATATTTCTCTCACCTCATTAAAAAGTGGGAGAGGAAAAGGGAAAAGGAGAAAAAAAGTAATAAGGGAAAGATAAAATAAAGAGGAAGAGATTCAAAAGGGGTAGGAGGGATTTTAAAGAGGGAGAGCTACCTGAGGCAAGTGGTGCTCATAAGTTTAATATTGGGGAGGGGGGTAAAGGTGATAAGAAAAAGAAAAACATAATCTGGGAATAATAAGATGGTAGGAAATACAGAATCAGTAATTTTAACCATAAATATGAATGGGATGAACTTTCCCCTAAAGCAGAGGCTGATAGCAAATTGGATAAAAGCCAGAACCCTGCAATATGTTGTTTACATGAAGCATATTTAAAGCAGGGAGATACATGCAGAGTAAAGGTAAAAGGCTGGAGCAAAATCTATTCTGCTTCAGGTGAAGTGAAAAAAGCAGGGGTAGCCATCCTTATCTCAGATCAAGCTAAAGCAAAAATAATCTAATTAAGAAATAAGGAAAGAAACTATATCTTGCTAAAGGATACCATAGACAATGAAGCAATATCAATACTAAACATATATGCACCAAGTGATATTGCATCTAACTTCCTAAAGGAGAAGTTAAAAGAGTTGCAGAAGAAATAGATAGCAAAACTATAATAGTGGAAGATCTCAAACTTGCACTCTCAGAACTAGATAAATCAAACCACAAAACAAATGAGAAAGAAGTTAAAGAGATAAATAGAATATTAGAAAATTTGTAGAAAACTGAATGGAGACAGGAAGGAGTATACTTTCTTTTTAGCGGTTATGGAACCTACACAAAAATTGACCATATATTAGGACAAAATTAAATGCAGAAAGGTAGAAATAGTAAGTGCATTCTTTTCAGATCACAATGCAATAAAAACTACATTCAACAAAAAGCTATGGATAAATAGACCAAAAAGTAATTGGAAACTAAATAATCTTATCCTAAAGAATGAATGGGTGAAACAGCAAATCATAGACACAACTAACAATTTCACCCAAGAGAATGACAACAATGAGACAATATATCAAAATTTGTGGGATGCAGACAAAGCAGTAAAAAGGGGAAATTTTATATCTCTAGAAGCTTACTTGAATAAAATAGAGAAAGAGAAGATCAATGAACTGGGCTTGCAACTTAAAAAGCTAGAAAAAGACCAAATTAAAAAACCCCAATCAAATACTAAACTTGAAATTCTAAATTTAAAAAGGTTAATTGATAAAATTGAAAGTAAAAAAAAAAAAAAAACACACAAAAAAACCTAAGAGTTGATTTTATGAAAAAACCAATGAAATAGATAGGCCTTTGTAAATCTGATTAGAAAAAGGAAAGAGGAAAATCAAATTGTTAGTCTTTAAAATGAAAAGGGAAAAATTTCCACCAATGAAGAGGAAACTAGAGCAATAATAAGGAGTTACTTTGCTCAACTTTATGGCAATAAATTTGATAACTTAAGTGAAATGGATGACTATCTTTAAAAAAATATAAGCTTCCTAGATTAACAGAAAAGGATTTAAGCAAATTGCTTAAATAGTCCCATTTTAGAAAAAGAAATAGAACAAGCTATTAATCAATGCCCAAGAAAAAATCCCCAGAACCAGATGTATTTACATGCAAATTCTACCAAACATTTAAAGAACAATTAACTCCAATGTTATATAATTATTTGAAAAAATAGGGAATGAAGGACTCCTAACAAATTCTTTTTATGACACAGACATGGTATTGATACCTAAACCAAATAGGTTGAAAACAGAGAAAGAAAATTGTAGACTAATCTCCCTAATGAATATTGATGCTAAAATTTTAACTAGAATATTAGCAAAAAGTTTAAAGAAAATCATCCCCAGGATAATACACTATGACCAAGTAGAATTCATACCAGGAATGCAGGGCTGCTCCAAGTCATTATTAATCAGGGAAATGAAAATTAAGACAACTCTGAGATATCACACATACTTCTCAGATTGGCTAGGAATGACAGGAAAAAATAATGGTGTTACTACTGGGCTTATATCCCAAAGAAATCTTAAAGAAGAGAAAGGGACCTGTATGTGCATGAATGTTTGTGGCAGCCCTCTTTGTAGTGGCCAGAAACTGGAAACTGAGTAGATGCCCATCAACTGGAGAATGGCTAAATAAATTGTAGTATATGAATTTTATAGAATATTATTATTCTGTAAGAAATGATCAGCAGGAGGATTTCAGAAAAGCCTGGAGAGACTTATGTGAACCAAAACTGAGTGAAAAGAAGGGGACCACGAGATCATGATATACTTCAACAACAATACTATATGATGATCAATTCTGATGAACATGGCTCTTTTCAACAATGAGATGAGTCAAATCAGTTCCATTTCTTCAATAATGAATAGACCCAGCTACACCCAACAAAAGAACTCTGGGAAATCAGTGTAAACTGCTACATAGCATTTCCAATCTTTCTATTTTTGTCCACCAGCATTTTTTATTTCCTTCACAGGTTAATTGTACATTATTTCAAAGTCAGATTCTTCTTGTGCAGCAAAATAACTGTATGGATATGTATACATAAATTGAATTTAACATATACTTTAACATATTTAACATGTATTAGTCTACCTGCAATCTGAGGGTAAGGGTGGGGGGAAGGAGGGGAAAAATTGGAATAAAAGCTTTTGTAATTGTCAATGCTGAAAAATTATCCATGCATATATCTTGTAAATAAAAAACTATCAAAAAAAAAATAAAAGAAACAAACATCAGAATAATTTACTGGTCTTTCTTTAGTAGTTTAGTTCCTCTTTGATATAATTGTTCAAAATCATTCTAAGTGGTTTCCTAATCACATCTATCAGTTTTGTTATTTAAAAGGGAAATAAGCATTTATTAAGTGCTCAATAGGTGCCAGACACTGTGCTAAGCATCCTATAAATATTTTCATTTGATGATCACAACCCAACAAAGTACACTGTGTTTTTATTCATATTTTATAGTTGAGGAAAATAAGGTGGAAAAGATTTAAGGGACAGCTAGAAAATGTATGAGGTCAGACTTGAAGTCTTCCGTATTCCAGGCTTAGTATTTAATCCACTGTGCCATCTAACTGCCTCAGGATTAGCAGAAATATAGTTTTATCAAGATCTGGCCACTTGAACTCTTTCAAGAAATCTAGATACTCTCTTAATACCATCTTATTTAACTTTGATTTCTATTTCATGTCATGCCATTTTCTCTATCCTTTTTATATTGAGGAATACTCTGCGTGATAGAGATCAAGGGAAGGAAGAGAAGTCAACGAAGTTTGAAATAGTTCAATCTTCTCTCTTTCATATGAAGTCATCAATTCTTTTTCCTATCCAGCAATACAAACATTTCATTGATTTTTTTTTCATTTTTCCTTAATGTGCAGATTGGGATGGGGGTAGAAGGTGAACCTGTGATTTCAGAGAAATAATAACCTATCTGATGAGTTAAATGGTTTTTGTTTGTTTGTTTTACTAATGAGTGTTGACAATTTCTTTGTATCATACTGTCTGAAAATATTGATTAGAGACTTGAGAGGTTAAATCATTTATCTTCAATTACACAGCCAAGAAAATCTGGGATGGGACTTGAACCTAGGTTTTTGGCGTTTGCAGGACAACTCTCTAGCCACAATAAAAGTGAGGAAGGGATCTTGCTCTGCTGTTTCTATTAATCTAATATTCCTTCTAATTCAATATTCAGGAAGAATCTCTCCATGGTGGGTGAATCATCTCAGGCACATTTAAGAATAAAGCATATAACCAAATTAGAGCAGGCTATTATAATAACATAGGCATTCATTGAATATATATTGAATTTACCAAAATACACAAAGAACAAAAAAAAAGTAAAATTTTATTGTACTCCTTGCATAAAAGAAATTTAAAGTCCTGTGGGAGAAAGTAGTTACTATCTATATGAGAAGAATAAATGAAGCAGAGATATAATTTTGTAGCTCTAAAGCAAATTACTGTAAACTTTCAGATAAAAAAATCTTGGCGAGAGAATAGGATTTCTGAAAAAGAAAAATACTGAAAGTCTATACTATAGTAATCAAAATAATATCCCTCATATGCTCTTCAGGAATGTTCTAAAAGTCTTCATTCATGCCATTTAACTTGAATATCATGCTATTAATTTCTGTTATTTCTCCAAAACAAAATATCCTTGACCTTAAGTGGTATTTCTATCTTTTTTCCCAGAACACAGAATATTCTAATGCTCTGTCTCAAGAAAGTAAACACAATTCTATAATCACTATGATTTAACAATACCAATATATAGAAATGAAAGCACTCCTGGAAATCCAACGCTGTATTTAAAACCATTTAACTATATACACATGATTTAATAGCTACAGAGTCAGGGCTCTGTCAATAAATAACATCCATTCTTAGAATTGTTTTGATGAAAAGACATTACTGTGACATATGCTTCTTTCTGTGTATACTGACAGGCATGAAATGAAGCTAATGGAAACTGCAATTAACTTATGATAACATATGCATGAATTTAAAAATTTAATACTTTGAGAAACATCATGATCCAATTTCCGTTTTTTCACCTCAGATATTTGAAAAGATTATGGTACAAGGCCTTGAGAATGTTTTAAAGAATAATTATTGAAAACTAGAGAATACCCCAGAGGTCACCTAATCCAGTCCTTTCATTTTTCAAAAGAGGAAACTGAGCTTTGGGGAAATTAAGTGATTTGGTCAAGATCACACAAGCCAATGTCATACAGGGGTTTAAACAGGGTTCTTCTAATTCAGAACTAATTGTGATATGACCACCCCTTGCATTGTACTATTTCTCTTAAATTAGACTATCTCATATTTTGGGAATTAAGGTTTTGGTCAATGGACCAAAAATTTTAGGTTTTGTTACTAAATGAAAAAAAAAAATCACTTCCTTTAAACCTATATTTATACATTTCAATTGTTTTAAAGATCTGATCATTGGAATGTGGAAAGTTTCCCCTCTAAACCATAGAAGGAAAGTAAATTTATGATTGGAGATTTTCTTAGAATAAAGACAGTATTTAGCATAGAGAGAAAAATAAGCATACAGTCTGCCCATGGGAGGATGTTCCATGTGTTAGCAAATCCTTAACTTGAATCATTTAATTCCCGATTTTATAGCTGTTTTAGGAAGCTATTTTACTTGGTCCTTTCACATCTAAGGTACATTCTACCTGAAATTCATAAAGTCTGAGTATCATTGGGTTTATATGAGGTTGCATTGTTTTATCTGCTACTAGCCAACCCCAGGGGAAGCTAGTGCTAATGAGGCTTTTAAAATTTTGTAAAACGCTCCATCAGATGGTATTTTAAGAGGAGCAGACTGATAGAACCCTGTCAGAATATTTGCCTGTGTGCCCAATTCCCTAAGCCAGCACAGAAATAAAAGAAGTTTCCTGTCAAAAAATGCTCATAGTTTTCCAGTCCATTTCTTCTTTGAATTTAAATTTCAAGATGTGATGTTCTCTTTTCCCATCAGTAATGACAGGCTTTCATAAGCCTGATAAATACAAATGAGAAATACCTTAGAATAGTGGATGACGTGCAGACCTTGGAGTGAGAGGATCTCAGTTCAAATGCTGCTTTAGATTATATACCAGTTTTATGATCTTGGGTAAGTCACTTAAGTTCCACGAGCCTCAATTTATTCATCTCCAAATGTATAACAACACAACTTTAGGCTCAAATGATATCATATATAGTATAATGAAAAAAATTTTAGTCAGAGATTTTGATTTAGTCAGAGAAATTGAGTTCTATCTCAGCTCTGTCACTTATTATTTGGGTAATCATAAATATCAAGTCCTCTGTCTGAACATCAATTGCAAAATAAAGTAATTGGACTAGATCATTTTGGTTGATGGCTCTAAATATTTGGTAAGTAGTTTACAAACTTTACAACTTTACAATCTCAATATGAACTTTTACTTATTTTTTTAATCCCTTCTTGTCTACTGGTTCATCCCCTATTCTCTACAAAAATGGCCATGTTCCCCCCCCACCCCAATAATGAAAACTAATCTTACCTTGATTCTGCCATCCCAGGTAACTATTGTGCTCTCTCTCTCCTGCCCTTTGAAGCTAAACTCTTCAAAAAGGCCATCTATACTAGTTTTCTACAAGTTCTCCCCTCCTCTCATACAAGTAAGAAGTTACTCACTTCTTAATCACTTACAATTTAGCTTCTGACTGTATCATTCCACAAAAACAGTTCTCTCCAAAGTTAGTAAATCCAATGACCTTTTTTCCCCATACTTTTCAGCTTTTGATTCTGTTGACCATGATCTCCACCTTATTTGGACTTTTATTTTGTTTTTCTCTCTACTGGTTCCTGACCTACCCACCTAACTACTCTTTCTCTGTCTCCTTTGCTGTATTCTCTTCAAAATCATGCATCTCAGCACAAATGCTCCTCAGGGACTTCTTCTGGGACCACTACTCTTCTTTCTATAGTACTACACTTCGCAAACTCATCAGCTCCCAAGGATTTAATTACCATCCATAAACTAAAGATTTCAGATCTACCTATCCTGACCCAAATTTTCTGCTGACCTCCTATCTTGATCTCCAACTGACATTCAGACACCTTAAGGTACATGTCCAGTAGACAGCTGAAACTCAATATGTCCATAGTGGATACTATCTTTCCCCCTAAATACTAACCCTTTCTACCTACCTTATTATTTAGAGAGTTTTATTGATGCTTCAAAAGTATAAACTAAAAGTTATTCTGTATTCCTCATTATTTTTCACCACCTGCATCCCCAATATCCAAGACCACATCATATCAATTTTATCTTTGAAGCTTCCCCCATACATGTCCTGCCACCATTCTAGTTCAGGCCCTCTTCATTTCACATTGGTATAATTATAATGTCTTGTTAGTGCAACTGCCTTCCTCAAGTCTTTCCTCACACCAAAATATACTCCATTCAGACTCTAAAGTGATTATTCTTTTCCATTTCTACTTTCTTTTTCATATCATCATAATCAAGTCAAATTTTGTCTATACTCTCTAAGTATACAACTAATAAAGATACAGTTCTCAAAAGTTGCACACATCATCTTCCCATGTAGGGATGTAAACATTTTAACCTTTAAAAACATAATATTTTTGTTTTCTTCTCTTTTTACTTTTTATGCTTTTCTTGAGTTCAATATTTGAAAATAAGATTTTCTGTTCAGCTCTGGTCTTTTCTCAAAAAATAATTGAAAGTCCCATATTTCATTGAATGTCAATCTTTTCCTCTGAAAGATAATGCTTAGTTTTGATGCATCATTGATTCTTGGCTGCAGTGCTCCTTTGCCCACTGGAAGATCATATTTCAAGCATTTCTATCTCTTAAAGTAAAAACTGGAAGGTCCTGGATAATCCTGATTTTGGCTCCTCTGTGATGACCACATTTAGCACCCAGAATATTTTAAAATCAACCGTAGTCAGGATAAGGGTAAATCCTTGATCTTTATTCTTTGTGGAGGTGAAGGGGAATGGTGATACGAAGTGAGAGCAATGGCGACACGAATCTGGCCAGCAGTGCCTCTGGCTCTCACATTCCACTTACTAAATCTTCTACACAATCTCCTATACAACACATCAAACTTACACAGAGAGTGATTGGGGCCATTCTTTCTCCAAGAATATATTAATAGAGTATTGTCCAATTGCTAATTAGCCTTAAGTGCTTGAACCTCAGTGTGTCTGCTCAACTTCAGCCCATTACACTCCTCCATATTTGAATTATTTCTTTCTGAATGATTGCAATATTTTCTCCTTGATTTGATAATTCTGGAATTTAGCTACAACATTCTATAGAGTTTTCATTTTGGGATCTCTTTCAAGAGGTCCTCAGTGGATTCTTTCAATATTTTACCCTTTGGTTCTACATCAAGGCAGTTTTCCTTGATGATTTCTAGAAATATGTTCTCAAGGCTCTTTCTTTCATCATGGTTTCCAGGTAATCCAATACTTTTTAGATCATCTCTCCTGTGTTGGAATCCTTACTAACTGCTAACTAATTAGAGTTGATCTAATCTTACAAGAAGATGTTTTGGCCAGAACCTGAAACAAGGTACTAAGTAGAACTAATTAATACAAGGCTTGTGTTCACACCTTTACTCATTGGAGTCCACAAGTATGCTAGCTTCACAAAGTAAACTTTCTAACTTCAAGGGAGTCCACACCTCCCTTAAAGCTCGTTGGGCCAGAGAGCACTCTGGGAGATTGAGAGCTTTAAGGGAGGTGTGGACTCCCTTGAAGTTAGAAAGTGTACTTTGTGAAGCTAGCATACTTGTGGACTCCAGTGAGTAAAGGTGTGAACACAAGCCTTGTATTAATTAGTTCTACTTAGTACCTTGTTTCAGGTTCTGGCCAAAACATCTTCTTATAAGATTAGATCAACTCTAATTAGTTAGCAGTTAGTAAGGATTCCAACACTCCTGGACCTATTTTCTAGGACAGTTGTTTTTCTGATGAGGCATTTTACATTTTCTTGTAATTTTTTTTTTCTTTTTTTACTTTTGTTTGATTGATTCTTGAAGTCTCATAGAGTCATTCACTTCTATTTGTTCAATCCTAATTTTTAATGAATTATTTTCTTTAGTTAACTTTTTAACTGCCTTTTGAATTTGACCAATTAAACTTTAATTTAAATGAATTATTTTGTTCATTTTTTTTTCAATTTCAACAATTCTATTTTTTAGGAAGTTGTCTTTTTCTATTTCAATAATTCTGTTTTTCAAGGAGTTGTTTTCTTTTTCCATTTCATCAAATAGGTTTTTAATGAATTGTTTTCTTCAGATAATTTCTTTATTTCCTTTTTCAAATTTCCTGCAAACTATCATTCCCCTCCCATTTTTCTTCTAATTCTCTTTTTATATAATTTTTGCATTTTTAAAAGAGTCTTCTAAGTTAGAAACCAACACATATCATCCTTTGATGTTTTATCTGAAAGCATTTGCTTTTATTATCCTGAGGGTTTGAGATCTGTTCTACCCTGTCTCTATAATAGCTAACTATGAGCATAGCTCTTTTTGCTTTTTTGCTAAGGTTTGCTCTTAGGGGAAAGGGGAGAGTGTCCCTAGATTTCTCTGCAGGATGCAGAGGTTTTATGCTACCCTACATCCAATGTTCCTGGATTGTCCCAGAGCTGGATGGGCATGGTCAAGTTCCATTTGTTATGCTGAGATTCAGGGGCTCACTATTTGCCCTCAGTAGTTGTGTTGGAGGTCTCACAGCTAGCTTGGTGATACATTGGCCTCAGAACCAGGACCGAGTAGGCAACACTGATGTATTTTGGCTAAGAGTCACGCACTAGATTACCTGCCCTGGCCTTCTTCACCTTGGGTCTCTCTGTGCTGTGCCTGCATTGAGCCAAGTTACCTCCTTCCTTGTCTGATTGAGACAGAACCTTTTCTGAAGTCCTTCCTAGATAACTTCTGATGGGAATTTGTCACACTCCAAATATTTATGGGTCCTGTCACTTCAAAATCCATTCATAGGCTTGATTTGTTTTAATTCTGAAGGAAGCTAGAAAGAGCTCTGGCAAAGACCTGTCTATTTTCTACCATCTTGGTTCTGCCCCCTAAAGTGAATTTCCTAAAGCAGAAATCCCATCATGTCATTTCCCTCCTCCCATGCAATAACTCCAATGGCTTTCTCTTGTCTCCAGAATCAAATGCATTTTTTTTCTTTTTGGTATTTATAATCCATCACAATCTTTCCAGCCTTCTTCCATCTTACACCTGATTCATCATCTTCACTGGTGACACTGATCCTTGTTGTTCCACAGAGCAGACACTCCATCTTTTGGCTCCACGCATATTCTCTGCCTGTTCTCTATACCTGAAATGGTTTCCTGCCTCTATTCCACTCATTGATCTTGCTTCTTTCCTTTAAGTTCTAACTAAAACCCCAGCTGCTATAAAATAAGTCCATCAGTCATTCTTAATATTAGTACCTTCATTCTGTCAATTATTTCTTATTTTCCCTGTATACTTACTTTGTATAAATTATTTCCATGTTGTCTCTCCCATTATAAGTTTCTTGATAACAGCTACTATCTTTTGCATTTTTTTAATCTCCAGAACTTAGCATGATGCAAAGCAGAGAGTAGTTGCTTAATTACTATTTATTAAGTGAATAATAAATTATAATACTTTTATCAAGTTAGATAGCTGCCAGTTTAGGACTATAGAAGAACATATAAATTTGATACTAGAATTATTCTCTACTGCCAATAAACAGGTAAGTTTTTAGCTATATATTTCCTGTAATTAACATAGTGACTGATGCTCACTTGTAGACCACAAGAATAAACAATAGCTATAGTAACTGGATAATGAAGGTAATATAGTTTATTTCAAGTCAATTCAATATAAATTTGTACAATTCAACATAAATATGCCAGGAGTTATTCTGGGCCTTTAGATTACAGACAAAAAAAAAAAAAAAAAAGAGGGGAGGAAGAAATAAGGGGGAAAGGGGATAAAAAACATCCTAAACATAAGAAATTTTGGTTATAATTTGCTTTCATTTTTATGTTATTTATATAATAGAATATTATTTGTTATAAGATTTAATTTCACATGCAAAAATGTTTGTAAACTATTATATTCAGTCAATTCTAAATAAAACCATACTATATGTGCACTTTTGTTCAGTTTGAAGTCAATACTAACTACAAGATATTCTCTTTACTAAAGTTTTCCCTTATATTGCTAAAAGATATAAATGGAAACATATGAATAGTACAAATGTTAGAGCTTGTAATTCATAAATTCCAGTGGTTTACTATATGCTTCAGAAATTGATTATTTGATATTTAAGATCCTGCATAATCTGTCTCCCTTCTACACTTTTAGTCTTTGTTTTGTACTTTAGTCCTTTCACCCATCTCATATACATGTTGAGCCATGGACAGTGGCTTCTTTATATTCCTTTAGTCAAGAAATTTGTTCTCCCTATTTCATGAATTTTCACTGGTGTAGAGGGCTGGAACTCTGAAAAGGTTTACTTAAGATTCAGTATAGTTGATGAGATGATAATTCTCTAGATATTGATGTATTCATTCTAGCAAGTCCATATACTTATGATAAAAGGTGATGTGATGGTTCTCCTGACAAGTTGGTGCATACTCAATTGTGGTTGGGCCTTCTCTGTGTGAGGTAATGAGGTTTGAGGTACTGGGTATTTAAAGGAGTCACAGAGGACTCTTGCTTTCTCAGCCACACTCTCTCAGCAGCAACTCAAAGTCATAGAGAAGATTTCAGGCTCTAGACTCCATCTTGGTCCAGCCTCATGGTGGCCCTCCTGCCTCTTTCACTTCTCTACCTAAAGACCAAGAACTCAAGCTGATCCTGAGGCACTCCAGAGAGCTACCCTGGACATTACATTTTGGTGCCCAATGTGGACTACACACCTGCACTTAGCATCTCGACTGACTGCATCAGATTATTAAATGTTATAAAATGCCTTTGAATTTCCATGAAAAATAGGACCTGGAAGTCCATTATGAGAGTGGACATGCAAGATATAAATCTTACATGGATGCTTTCTCACTTGCTCTTGAAGTTCCTTAAAGAGCTTATATATATTAGAAGCTACAAATTTTATTTGGGCTGTGGCAATTCTTTGTACCACACTTACTGAATAAGGTGAATCAGATATTATATTTATATCTCCTGGATAATAAGTAAGAGCTAGCATGATTGCATACAATTCATTCTGCTGAGTGGACTGAAAAGAAGTTCTGACTACTCTCTTTATAGTTAAATCACAAGAGTATACAGTGCAAATATTGTTTGGATACATCTGTAAAGATAGTTGGTTCTTTAAGAGGAACCTTAGAAACCTTTTCTTCAAGAATCCATTATCAATTATGTAATAGTCTGGTTATCTTTAATGGAGACCCATGTGTAAAATTTGCCACTCTGGGATGGTTTCACAGCATACATTAATTTGTGCATTGGTATAAAAAGTGTAGATCTTGTCAGGTCTTATCCCAGATAATTGTACTACTCACTTAATGGCCTTTAATAAAATTCTAGCCACAAGCACTGGATAAGGAGTAAGGCTTTGTTCTGGTTGTGCTGGGAGGTTCACCCACTCTATCACACTGTCTCCTTGATGAAGGACTGCTGTGGGTGCCTCTTTTGTAGCAAAAACTGATATTTCCAAGAGTTTCTGAGTGACTTTTTTAACCACATTGGATAAAGCCAGTTCAACTTCTCTTAAAGCCTCTTGAGCTTATTTTGTAAGCTGGTGTGGTAAGTTTAAAGCAGTATCTCCCCTTAAAATGTCATATAAAGATTGAAATTAATAATCAGATAGGTAAAATTTTGGGGGAGAGGGTTTGCTTGTATCTCTACAGATGGAGAAGGAATCAGATGGGTGCCAATAAGCTTTATTCACCTTGTTAATCAAAGAGAGACACAGAAGACCCTTAAAATGAAAGAGAAGATTCAATAAACATTGGGTGGTTCCATAGCTGACTGTGCCCACCACTGAAAGAGCATGGAAGTTATGGCAATTGACTCATGAACATCAAAATTTGTTGATAAGAGTGTTGAAGAACTTGAAAAACCTCAGGAATCACTGGATTCCCTGAGACATTATGAGAATATTATAGGACTTCAAAAACTTATAGGAATCATTGAATGCCCTGACACATGAAGTAATGGACAATAGATTGGTTTTAGACAATTTTTTGGCTGCTGAAGGAGGTATCTGTGTGATTGCTATTTATATATCCTCCTTCTAGGACTTATGGAAATCTTTTACAATACCATGCTGGTTCATATTGTTTGTTATATCACTACTTGCATGTATAATTCATGTTTTTTTTTTTTTTATACCATACTAAGACTGCACCAACTGTGGGGGGAGCCATCACTACTAGCCTGTGTTATATCACTATGTGACTGTGTAATACCTCCCATGCTGATGAATTTATATATTCCCAGAGGAAACCCGCTAACAATATCTGGTTTGACTCCCCATTTCCCTTTTGGTGTTTTCACCTCCCTTCCTCAGAAGTCAGGGAGGGTATGATCACCTCTTTTTTGGGGTTCTCACCTTTCTGCACAGTTAGACAGGGCATAACCACCTATGTTCTAAAACAAAAGAAAGCTGGAGATGTAGAGGGTTGGAACACTGGCTATCCCCATATGCCTGAAATCTTCTCTCATCTACAACTCTTGGTTACTCTTGATTCCTTCTAGCCCCAGTCAAGATCTAATCTTCTATAAAAAGCCTTTTCTGGTTTCACCTAATGCTTTTGTCTTCTAACTCACAAAAACAGACACACACATCTAAATACTTTTTTACATAATTTAGCACACTATTAGAAATACCATACTCACAAACTGATTAAATGAAAATACTTGTCCCTTCCCTAGATTTGGTACTATGATTATTTTTTAAATATTTCTACTTTACTATTCTTGTTTCTGTAAATGAATGTAGTTCCATGGCTCAAGGAATTAATTTGTATCCTCTCATCCCTTAAATGCCCCACAACTTCAATAGCAGAAGAGTGGGGAAAGGAAAACAGATTTCTTTCCAGGAAATAAAAACAAAATTGGACCAGAATCATCACTACAAATGCTATATCATCCATTAGTGGTCCAATAAAGAAAGAGATTTGATTTTGAATGATGAAAAATGCAAATAATTATGTTAATTGAAATTTACATACAACTTTAAAGTCCATTAAATGTTTTACAAATAATAATTTGTTTAATTCTCACAATAATCCTGGAATGAAATTTTTAGAGTTATTGTTCCTATTTTACAACTTCTAACAGTGACTAACAATAAACATCAGAGATAAGTTATACTGCATCATAATCTTGACATGATCATTGTCATGGAATAAAATGTACACATTCCATCTTTACCCTGACCTGTCTTTCAAACAATGTTTAGTTATTAAACCATTTGAAATGGATAAAACAAACAAAAGAATATACAAGAGGGGATTAAAAAGCTATCATAATTCAATATGTTTTCCTGTTGAAAAACAAAAAAAAAGAATTTTAATCCTTTCATAATGAATAGCTGTAAAATTAAAGTTTGTTCAGCTCAATCAAATTTTTGAAAAAGTTAAGAGACAATATGAGTTAGAAGGAAATGTTTTGCTAGGACCCATGAGTTTCAGCAAAACTAAATACTAGCTCTCTAGAATATTTCTAATTAAATATGCAATTAAAAATGTTCAGTGCACCCTAAGGCCTCTCAGTCTGGTTAAATAACTTCTTGTCCTACTTTAAAAAGCATGATATAACTCTCTAAGAAAACTTGTTATTCCTTCCATGTACTCAGACTTTTCAATGAGCTTTCATTACTATATATTATCCTACCATTTTGGAAAACCCTATAGAGATTATTAAATTAAATAATATGATGAGCTGATATAGTTGAAATATTAAACAAAAAAGTTTTCTGTGAAAATATTAGTATTATTCTTTTCCTTTGAAGGTAATATGTTTTTAATAACCATTTTAGCCATATGTAGTATAAGAAAAGCAATATCCTACATATAATAGATGGAAAACTATTTTTAGATTAATGAAGACCTGGTTTCAAACCTTACATATGATATGTGAAGCATGTCAGTTGCAGGATAAATAATTTAATTTCCCATCATCCCACGAAATTCTCTAAGGGATGCTGAGATTCCTCAGCATAGGTAGAAGCCATTTTCTCACTCCAAATTAATAATATCAGTGAGATTACAAATCCAGTAACTCCCTTCCAAATCATAAACTTCATATAACATTGACAGAATGTAGAAGTATTTGATGTTTGTCAGTATTGACTAATTACTAAATTTTAGAAAATATTTTTGAAAGCAAACTAAACATAATACTTGATAGGCCAAAACCATGAGATATAGTTCTACCTTTATTCATGTATTCATTATGAAAGGAGAAAAGTGATATTTTGCCTTCATGAAAATTATAATTTATTCATCTAATTATATAGTGAGGTTTTAAATAATGCCCTATTTCACAATTTTTTCTTGATCAACCACCATATGAAGGAGTGGTCAAGGAAAATGAAGGCAATGCTGTCTTCTATAGTCCTGGATAGTGTTAGGTGCCCAATGCCTATTTGATGCTCTTATGTCAAAGGGAAAAGAGCTTAATATTATTACTATTGTTTTCAGTTGGATTGGGTCACATGGGTTTTAAACATTTCTGGGGATTCTTTGTTTAGCAGGATGGGGACCCTCCATAGTTTCCTTAATTCTCATACTAGTGAACTACATCCTCAACCCTTCACTCTCTAACCTCCTCATTTCCAATCATTAGTCAAGTACTTTCTGATCTATCTTCAGAAAATCTCTCCTATGTGCCCCTTCCTTTTTTTTTTTTTTTTTGAATTCTTTTTTTTTTAATTTTTATTTAATGATTACTTTATATTGACAACATTATCCCTTGCACTCGTTTCTTTTCCGATTTTTTTCCCCTCCCTCCCTCCACCTCCTCCCTAGATGGCAAGCAGTCCTTTATATGTTGGATATGTTGCAGTATATCCTAGATACAATATATGTTTGCAGAACCGAACAGTTCTCTTGTTGCATAGGGAGAATTGGATTCAGAAGGTATAAATAACCCGGGAAGAAAAACTAAAATGCAGATAGTTCACATTCGTTTCCCAGTGTTCTTTCTTTGGGTGTAGCTGCTTTTGTCCGTCATTTATCAATTGAAACTTAGTTAGGTCTCTTTGTCAAAGAAATCCACTTCCATCAAAATATGTCCTCATACAATATCGTTGTCGAAGTGTATAATGATCTCCTGGTTCTGCTCATTTCACTTAGCATCAGTTCATGTAAGTCTCGCCAGTCCTCTCTGTATTCATCCTGCTGGTCATTTCTTACAGAACAATAATATTCCATAACATTCATATACCACAATTTACCCAGCCATTCTCCAATTGATGGGCATCCATTCATTTTCCAGTTTCTAGCCACTACAAACAGGGCTGCTACAAACATTTTGGCACATACAGGTCCCTTTCCCTTCTTTAGTATCTCTTTGGGATATAAGCCCAGTAATAGCACTGCTGGATCAAAGGGTATGCACAATTTGATAATTTTTTGGGCATAATTCCAGATTGCTCTCCAGAATGGTTGGATTCGTTCACAACTCCACCAACAATGCATTAGTGTCCCAGTTTTCCCGCATCCCCTCCAACATTCATCATTATTTTTTCCTGTCATCTTAGCCAATCTGACAGGTGTGTAGTGGTATCTCAGAGTTGTCTTAATTTGCATTTCTCTGATCAATAATGAGATTTGGAACACTCTTTCATATGAGTTTCAATTTCATCCTCTGAAAATTGTCTATTCATATCCTTTGACCATTTATCAATTGGAGAATGGCTTGATTTCTTATAAATTTGAGTCAGTTCTCTATATATTTTAAAAATGAGGCCTTTATCAGAACCTTTAACTGTGAAGATGTTTTCCCAGTTTGTTGCTTCCCTTCTAATCTTGTTTGCATTAGTTTTGTTTGTACAAAGGCTTTTTAATTTGATGTAATCAAAATTTTCTATTTTGTGATCAGTAATGGTCTCTAGTTCATCTTTGGTCACAAATTTCTTTCTCCTCCACAAGTCTGAGAGATAAACTATTCTATGTTCCTCTAATTTATTTATAATCTCGTTCTTTATGCCTAGGTCATGGACCCATTTTGATCTTATCTTGGTATACCCTTCCTTTCTTAAGACATTGCCACCACATTGGAAATATCCATTAATTCACAGCTGATTTATTATAGTAATACCCAGTACATCTACCTTCCACACATTTCTCCTTATTCTAACCCATGCCCTACTTCAGCTATCAAAGTGATATTACTGAAGTGCAGGTCTAAGTATCTCATTTCTTTACTCAGTAAACTACAGTGGCATCCTATTCCTTCCAAAATGAAGTAAAGAATACTTTGGACAATTTTTGGATAATGGTAACATTTCTCATTTTATCCTGATATTATATACAACTAGTTATTAGAAGATCAAACTAGTTTTTTTCAGATTCTAAATTAATTGTTTTTCTTTCTCTGTAATATTTCCTCCATGCTATCCATAATAAAGGAAGTATTGACCAAACTAGTTTGGTAAACTAAGTGAAACATGACACTAAAAGTATTTTTGTCTTCTCAAGCAAATATCATTTTGAAACATCTTAAGTGTACAATTTTTTTTGTAATTCTAAAGAGTAAATCCAAAGGATTTGGGGAAGCAGTATAATTACCACCTATTAATAATCCATACCATGGTCCTAAATGGTATATGAGGAGTCATATAAACAGCTAGGATCCAATTTTTTTGGCATTGGATCCATAGAAGACATTAAAAAAAACCTTTTCTTTCATTACAATTCTGTATGTCAGAACAATTTGACTTAAAGGTGCCTTATGAATAAATATTCATTTGATGTCATTTAGCAATATTATTATCAAGTTTTTGAGAAATATCTGAACATATTACAGAAGGATTAATTCCTCAAGGCTGGAGAAACTGCTTGAAAAAGATAACACAGAAAACATTGTGGATGATTACAACATTTTCCATGGTAACTTCCTGAAGGAGAGGACAGAAGATTCTCTAAGAATCAAATCCATTGTGCTGTTACAACTATGATGTTATTCTAGGAGTTTTGGTGGTTTCCAATTTGCTACTTGCCAACAAACCTGAATTTACAGAATGAGACTTTCTATTTGTATTAGCAAATGAATATACAGAAGAGGAAGAGTAACTTAATGTAAAAAAAGTTGACCAGGGAGTCAAAAACAAACAAACAAACAAAAAAAAAAAAAAAAAAAAAAACAGAGTTCAAGCATTATTACTGACAGCAGACATGGACAGTGACCCTAAATGAATAATTGTATTTCTCAGTGCTTTAAGTAGCTTTCTAATATCAATTACAGAAGAATTAGTAATGGGAATTTCCTCATGGAGAACAGGGATGAAGAATGACCTGTGGGCCATTTAAGGGCAGTAAAATCATTTGCTAAGGGAACTGCAGACAATGATGAGCTGAAAGCTAGATCCAACAACTTTTTACTGCTTGAGTTCTATAAGTTGATAATTTTGTATGGCCTGAAAGATGTTATAAATATACAAATGGCATTCCCAACCACCACCCTCCCTATACTGAAGAAATAAGTAAGTCTGAACCAAAAACAAAACATACAAAAAAAGTAAATATATTAGTTTCCAACCCCACAATCTCAATGAAGATTTACATATTATAATTTATAGCTTCTCTATAAATATCTGTCAGTGACCATAGCATTTATGGTTGTAAGCTTTAAAATGTTTTGTACTTTTCTCAGTTATGTATTTCCCTAGTTCTGTGATCTCATTAATCAGCCAAAACTACTAATAGTTGCTTTAAAAATTCAATCAATAGCATTTGATAATTATCTGTCAAGTGCCAATTACTTCACCAAGCCTTGGAGATATAAAGTCAAAAATGAAAACAATCCCTATTGGGGGGTGTTATAATTTATTAGCAGTAGACATCATATGCATGTGAGAAAATATACAAATCCATACAAAAAATTGATGCTAATGCTCCTTCCTGTGATCAAGATAACAACCACTGTGTGCCTTTTCATTCTATATGATGCTTTCTCATGCTAAGAGCTTCCTTTTAAAGCTTTTAGTATTACACAGTAAGCATGTGAGTTATTCTTTTATATATTAATAATTGTTTAAAGTCCACATGTAGAAGGGAAAATTTGATCTCTGATTAATTAATTCCTACCCTCCTGAAGTAATCACCAAAAGCACCAGGGCAGAACAAAACAATGAGCAGGGGATTCGGTTCCTAACTGTTGTTGGTATTGTTGTTATTCTTTCTTAGTTCTAGAAGTGAACCAATGACCACGAGAATGGTGTCTTGACTTGCTTGGATTTAAGAGAGGCAGAGCTTCACAAAGTCATCAGCGTCACTGAGTTCTCAGTCCTTTACTTGTAAATGCCCATCTCTCCTTGCTGGCTTCCATCGTGCCCCCATGCAGCAGTGAAAGAATACCCAGAAATACAGTCAGCATAAGTTACATTTATGAGAAATTATATTAAATCTGATTAACATATTCTTTTAACAGAATTTAACAGTATTCTTTAACTTAAGAAGAAGAAAAATAAATAGAAGCAAGGCTGAGGCAGAATAGAGCTTGCCAGCTTTCTCTCTCTCAATTAACCGGCTGTTTTGTTTTTTTTTTTTTTTTTTTTCTATTGCTTCTGCTACTATAATGATGATAGAACACTTACAGTTATACACTTTCCTCAACTTGTCCATTAAGATGGAGGTTCTTTCATTGTCTTAAAGAAAGGAAATAAAGATGTGTCAGACACCAACAAATAATTCTCTTGATTAAAATTTACTTCTGCCTTCTCCTTTCCTTCTCTTCAGATGGGTCTCCCCCAAAACCTCCCACCATAAGCATGCATGAAAACCTCAGCAATGACTGACATAGCCCATGTCCCCCACAAAGACAAAGCTTTTATTATTTTCTTTTCTTCCCGAATGAGAACCACTATAAATTTCAGTGGGTTTTGTGATCAAGCCTATCCCTGGCAAGGAGTATTGAAATTCATATACATGCTTCATTATCATTGTATTCTAAGGTATTCCCAGGCATACTATATGTATCTGTGAGGAATCATCCTTCAAGAGTAGAGGGGGAGCTTTATAACCATTATTATTAGGTGCCTAATGCCTTGACATCGACTGGTTGGCTATTAATGGGAAACTCATGGATTAAGAACTTTTGAGATCTAATTTTAAGAATGCAAACACACAGGAAACCTAACCCACTAGCACATATTGAGGGATATACCAAAAGGGGGTGCTACAAATAAAAAGGCATACATAAACATATGCACAAATATCTTTATTCATACTGGTAATTTTCAATCTACAAAATCCCAACTACAATCTAAAAATTTTAATTTTAAATGGCTTCTAAAAAACATTTTTCATTTCTGTCTCATTAGAGTCCACCATTTATCCTTAAAAAAAATTTGCTATTCTAATTTTCAAAGTTGTAAATGGCATATCAATCAGATAGAAAAATGGTTATAGTAAATGTAATTTATACTAAAATAATGAATCTTTCATCCCTTTAAACTCTAGGGTTATTAAACTTTTCTTATGACTTCTATCCTCATTAAAAGTTTAAACTTTGACAAATTGTCAAATATGGGGTGTAATATAGACATTGGAATAAGTACCTAGAGAAAAATTATGTTCCCTGTTGATATTCTGTACCCTGTTGATAGCCATGTCACTTTGAGCCAATCACTGAAAGAAATCTGAGTTTCAGTATTTTGATCTATGAAGTGAAACATTAAAATAATGATATAAATCCTTTTCAACTCTAAAAGTTACAATTCTGTAGATATCCTATCAATAGGCTCAGTGACTGTATGCTAATACAAAAGTGAACTTATATTCACCTGAAACAATACTATTCCATTTCATGTCAGAGGTTGCCAGAAACTTTTTTCTTACCCATTGTGATGTGGATGACCTTTTAAATATGATGGAGACCAAATGCAGTAAATGTGAGCTTTTCATTTTAATCATCAATCATTCTAGAACAGGTTCTTTAGCAGTACTATCTTGGCAACTGCCATATTCAATTAAATCCAACACTTCAATTCAAGAAGTATTAAAATTTTCTAGATTAGTTATATTAAATATAGAAATATACATAATTATTTATTAATATTCAAATACAAAGTCACTAAAATAGATGGTGAGGATATAAAGACAAAATCTACAAAAAATATTCTATCAAAAGGTTCATAAACTACTGAAGTTACATAGCATGTAAACCAATGATTAAGTATAGGTAAATCTAAAGCAATATGGGGAAGAGTTGTCGTAGGCTCATAGTACTTAAGAGTTAGTAGATTCCCCAAAGTGATATGATTTATAATTGAGCTACCCAGAGGTTCAAGAAAATTAAGTATTTTGCCCAAGGTCATACAGATAACAAATGAAAGAGACAGAATTTGAATCCAAGTTCTCTGACTTATACATACATTTTCAGTTCTTTTTCAGTTGTATTCAACTTTTCATGACCCTGTTTTGGGTTTTCTTGGCAAAGGCATTGGAGTAGTTTGCCATTTTCTTCTCTAGATCATTTTACCGATGAGAAAACTGAGGAATAAAGAGTTAATCAGCTTGTCCAAGGTCAAACAGTTAATCTTAGGCCAAATTTGACTTCATGCCCTTCTGATTACAGACCTGTCACTTTTCCAAGGTGCCACCTAGCTGCCCCAAAAATACATACACACACACACACACACACACACACACACACACAAGCATATGCATATATAAACCTATATATGTGTATGTATATATATATACATAATTATATTTCAATATTGCTTTTAGTTCTAATTCTATAAAATGTATTACATATATCTATAAACATTTTTCTTTGAAGGGATCTATAGTTTTCACAGATTGACCCAGGAATACATGACACATACACAAAAATTTAAGAATGACTCGATTAGACCATGTTTATGTTACTTTTTAGCTCTAAATTGATATATGCCTATGAATAAAATAGAATAATGGGAAGCCAGGAAAATGGTATGATTAACACATATGTGAAAAATATCATACTTATTTAATCCAAGAGAACATTCATTCAGTATGTAAGGTGGTTTGACAATAGACAATTTTCCAACAAGAGTAAATGATTCCATATTTCCAACTACCACAGAAGAGAACCAAAATTGTACTTTTTTTAAAGCTTTTCTCCATGTAGTTATCATTATAAATCTCATAGAGATGATGCTAGATTACCATCTTTACACTGGGGTTTCTATAACAAGTAATAAGAATTTAAAGTCATCTCTAAAGTCAAATGACCAACAATACCTCAAGAAAACAATTCAGCAAATACATCTGTCAAACAGAGCAGGATTTAGGCTAGGAATAACCATTCTCCATCTTGAAATTTTCTGCTAGTTTGTTTTGCATGGAAAGATGCTATTCTGGTGCTATAATTTGCATGGTTCCCCCAGCTCACTTTAGAGGAACAAACATTTCTTTCTACTTTAACATTCTTTCAAACTTATTTGCCACATTTTCAGAATAGGCAATCTGTCAGGCATCTACATACTGCTGTGGTCTTTGTGCCTGATAGCCATTTGCATTTTTCAATTACTTTGCTTACTCAAACAACATTAAAATACAGCTTACTCTAATATGCTGCAATGATGGAGATATATAAAGGGACAATTACAATGCAGTGCAAATCTCTTCTCTCTTTTTTTTTTTCTATTTTGTTACACTGAACACAAATAAGAGGAGAACGACAGGATGAAAGATGCTATTATTTGGTGAAAAGAAAAAGAGAGAATGTATTCTTTTCTTTGAAGAAGGCTTATCAATCTGGTTAGGTGGAAGAAAACATCATGTAATGGAGTTTGGGATAGGTTACCAGAAATCCAGAACATATGTTGGGAAAATCACATTTAGGCCAAAATTATTTTAAAGAAAAACATGGACAAATAAACATATGAGTATTTTACGATGTTTTCCAAGGCATAAGGGATAGATAAGATTCAAAGTTCTCTTTGCTGTCTCAAAATTATCATAAGACTCACGTTTTCAGAATAAAAGAAATAGGAAGATGGAGCATAAAGCTTTGTAATTTCCATAATTGACTGCTATAATCCTTCTAGCTGCAGTGAGACAAAAATGTGTGTATTCATCATATTTGTATATATTTTATATGTGCATATATAATAAACAGAATGAACATGCTTAAAATATTCATTTAACTCATTCAATAATATTATTTGAGTACAGACTAGTGTGCTGGTGTATACAAATTATTAATACTATACTGGCCAATTCATAGCTTTATTACTAAGATATTATTATTTACTAAGGAAACAGTTTTCTTGTACTTTTTTTGTATATAATTCCAATGTGGTGTTTCAGAATTCAAAGTACTTGAATTCAAAAGAATTGCTCAAAGTCATTCAGCTAACAAAGATAAAAATGGGTGAAAGTAGTATTGGTGATACTTCTGTTTCCTCTCCCCATCTTTCTCTTGCCTATTAACTAGTGATCAGGCTCGTCCATAGGATCTTTAATGGAAGAAGCAGGCTTATTAGGTGTTTAGCTCTTCTACTTAGTTGAGAGATTTAGTGTTTAGTTAAAATGATATATTAGATAATTTGAATTGTTTCAGTACAAAATGTATTATTTGGGGACTTCTGCTTTTCAAATTAGTAAAGTTTTTTTTTAACTATATATTATATGTCAGAGTGTTTTTAATTAGAACAAAAGGCTATAACAAATAATTCAGTACTGCAGAATCGTCCTTTGAGGACAGAGAAAAACAGACTCTTTTTGTACTGCATAAATTGGAAGCAAACCTTTTCTTTTGCACATTAACCAATGAAATATCCATCCCTTTCTGTGTTTTTTTTTAATACCAAAAAAGTTTTATTGTTGTTATTTCAGGTAGTTAAAATCAGGACCTTGGTCACAGATTTATGTGCAGGTGGATTTATGTCCAACTTGGAAACAAATGAATGTCAATCCAAGTACTTGAGAATATTATATTCACTTGGACCCTGATAGTATTTAATTTTGCAACTAATTTACTTATTGTGTTATAACATGAATTTTAGGCATCTGTGGTTTTGTCAATCATATTCTTTTCTTACCAATATACTCTTACAGACTTTCCTCACTGGCAGAATTGCTCTATCTCTGCATGGTTAAAAGGACTTTTACCTTCTCCCTGATCTTTGTATACAAACCACTTCCCTCACCAACTGAATGAAGAATTCATGTAACAGAGGCTGAAATGTCAGTCTACTCATTTTGGAGGATGTATTTTTCTTGTTCCAAATGGTCAGAATTCTAAAGTTCATTGTGCTGTACAGATCATGTTTCTATGGTTACCATAGAAGTAAGAGAATGCATATTATTACGCACCGACCCACTATTTTAAGAATCATCACAAAAGGGGAAAAAGTTACACATGTCTTTCAAATGTTCCTGCTTAGGTCACTGCAAGATCAGAAGAGCAAAGAAGAGTGAGAAGTAGAGGTCAAAGTGTGAGAAGGAAACAAAGAAGAATATAATACAGAGAGAACAGGATAGAGAAACTTGAACACAGCATTTAAAAGGTTATTTTGAGATCACTCACTTCATAACAGTGATTATTTTGTACCCTAAGAAAACAAAGCATGTAAGCTCTGTATGTATAAATATGTAATGTGCACATATAATGAACATATAATAAGCTGGATAATATATTTATTTTAACATCTAAATTGCAGTTATTGCTGATTTTGCCTCTGTATTATGATGACTTCTTGTCATAATTCTTCCAAATACATAAAGACCTTGATTATCACCATCTGTGCCTACAAAAAATTATTTTTGGATAAATATTTTCCTAACTCTCCATTCCTCTATCTTTCTCTTTCTCTTTGCCTCTATCTCTCTGCACATTCCTCTTTGTTTCTGTGTCTGTCTCTCTCTAAATAGTTTTCATTGTTTTTCTCTCTTTCTCTCCCCTAAACATACTTCTGATGGGGGAAATACAGAAGGCTTAATTTTTGTTTCAGACTTAGGCCAGTTCACCCTTATTAGTTATCCTATTGATCTGTCACCCTCATCAATCCCAGAAACCCATCATAAATAATAGTGGAATTAGATTTAATGTGAATCAGTTAACTGACCCCAACTCTCAACTACCAAACTCCAGAGATCTAATAGCCTCAGCTTCCCCAGTAGCAGGGATTACAAATCCATGTCACCATGATCTTCTCCTCTCCAACTCTCAAGGGTCTGACAATCTCAAGGAGAAAACCAATTTCATTTTCACCCTGCACTCATCACTACACATCCACAATGAGAATAACAAGTAAATAAAACTCAGTAACAGGTAGATAAACAATGAGTTTGAGGCTAAATCCAGTCTACCAAAAGGTAACATGAGAAAGATATTCCCACCAAATAAAATTATTAGGCAGTACACTTACCCCCAAAAAAGATCACTTCTCTAACTTGTCATTCTTCCTTCCAAAAAGCTATGATGGTTTCTTTTTGTCTTGCAAGTAAAAATCATACTAATTAACTTTCATTTAAGGGTCTCTTGATAGGGTATTACCTCAAACTAAGACCTGATAAAGTTTTAGCTTAAAAAGTCAGGGTTTCTCACTGAATCAGTGTTGCTGCTGCCGCAGCTTCAAGTTCGGATAGCTGTAGCAAGGATGCGTCAGGAGGAGTAGAAGAAGAAGCGGGAGGCCTGGAGAAGGACGACGTCGTGCGGGCGGCCAAGACTGTGGGGAAGAGCGAGGAAGACGAAGAAGATGTGTTTGAGGTGGAGAAGATCCTGGACGGGAAGACCGAAGGGGGTAAAATTCTTTATAAAGTTCGGTGGAAAGGGTACATTTCTGATGATGATACGTAGGAGCCAGAAGTTCATCTTGAGGACTGCAAAGAAGTTCTTGAATTTAGGAAAAAAAATTTTGATAACAAAACTAAACCGGTTAAGAAGGATATACAGAGACTAGTTTTGAATGATGATGACATATTTGAGGCAGAATCTGACAGCGCTTGGCAAAGTGAAACAAAAGAGGACATTTCTCCCAAGAAAAAAAACAAAAAGTCACGGCACAGAGAAGACAAAAGCCCTGATGATTTGAAAAAAAGAAAATGGAAATCTGGTAAAGTAAAAGATAAGAATAAAGCACAACTGGAAACTTCCTCAGAAAATTTGGTCTTTGATTCAAAGTCTAAGAAAAGAATTTTGGAATCCAAAGAAGATTCAAAGGAGTACAAAAAGACCAAAAAAAGATGATTTAAAAGAAGCAAAGAAAGTAAAAAAAGGTGAAATTAGAGATTCAAAGAGAAAAGTAACAGATGATTTTAAAGAAAGCAAAAAGAAGAGAGAGAGACTTAGTGATTCTCTGTTAGAATCTGAATCAAGTACATTTGATGATTAGCTCTACTCATCCTGAGCTATATCTTGCTACTGGTCCCAGATGATTCTGAAGAAGAAAAATAGACTGAGTTTCCACTTCCCATCTTTATTTAAATCCAACTCACTTGCATGTCATGGCATCAAATCCCTGATGTTGTAGTCCTTTTCAAGAATGAAGGAGATAATTATCTGAGACTTCAGAAGATGGAATCAAGATAGTGGAATGAAGCCAGGAAGTTACTTTGGCTCTCTCATTTCTCTCAAAAACCACATGAAACCAAGCCTCTGAACAGAGTATGATAGGATGAAACACTCTCCAGTACAAGATAGTTTGGAAAAAAATCAAGAACAGTCAGTGTCACTGGGGTGAAAAGGATGTTCAGCCCAGTTCAGACAGAATCTGGGAAAGCCAGTGACAAGTCTTAAACATAGCAGATCAGTAACTATGACCTTCAGGCCTGCCTTGGTAGCAGAGTAAACCAGTGGGACAGGCCCCAGTACCAGCTCAGAGAGCAAATTCTGGGAAACCAGATTATTGCCTGGAAAGAGTAGGTAAAACTACCCCCAGGTGGGGGCAAAACACCAAACACAAGAGGCCCCTGTCCTAGAAACCAAGGCTCAGACCTGCATAGGAAGCTTTGGACAGGAACAGATCTCAACCATAAAATTTAAAAAAAGAAGAAATAACAAAAGGAAGGAAAGTGAGGAAAAAAAAAAAAAACTTTGAACATAGAAAGTTACTATGGTGACAGAGAAGAACAAAAAAACAACTCAGAAGAGGACAAAATGTCTACAGAGGACATCTCAAAGAGCAATATGAATTGGTCTCAAGCTCAGAGATTTCTTAGAAATGGTCATAAAAGATTTTAAAAGGTAAATAAGAAAGGTAAAAGAAAAATAAGAAAAGAAATAAGAGCTATGCAAAACAGAGTCAACAGCTTGGAAAAGGAAGGCAATTTCTTTAAAAATGCAATTGGCCAAATGCAAAAAGAAATCCACTGAAGAAAACAACACCTTCAAAATAAAAACAATAAAATAGAAAAAAAAAAGATACGAAAGGTAACTGAAGAAAATCATACATTAAAAACTAGAATGGGGTCAATGGAAGCTAATGACTCAAACACACTAAAAAGAATGAAAAAATTGAAGAAAATGTAAAATCCTCACTGGAAAAACAACTGACCTGGAAAATAGATCCAGGAAATGCAATTTAAACATTATTTCCCATGATTAAGAAAAGAGCCTGGATAGCATTTTTTAAGAGATCATCATCAAGGAAAATTGCCCTTGAAACAGTCATTAAAAGAATCCACTGATCACTTCCAGAAAGAGACTCCACTAGGAAAACCTCAAGGAACACTGTTGCAAAATTCTAGAACTACAATATCAAGTCAAAAATACTACAAGTTGTCAGACAAAAACAATTCAAGTATCAAGGAGCAACAGTCAGGATTATTTAGGATTTGCCAGCACCTGCAATAAAGAATTGGATGGCCTGGAATACTATATTCTGGAAGGCAAAGTACAACCAAGAGTTAAAGATCTAGTGAAACAGAACATCATCTTTTGGGGATGAAATAGATCTTCAACTAAGTAAGAGATTTCCAATCTATTCTGTTGAAAAAAACAGAACTAAACATAAAATAGAACTTCAAACACAGAGCTCAAGAGAAGCATAGGAAGATAAACAATATAAATATAAATTATATATAAATATATTATATAGATATATGTATATATCTATATAATTTAAAGGTTAAACAATTCACATTGCTATATTAGAAAATTATATCGTAACTCTTGAGAACTGTATCTATTATTGGGACAATTAGGAGGAGCAATACATGGATGGAGGATGTGGTTGTAAATGAAGTCTTATGTGATAATATGGAAGAAAAGATAAGGGTAGGAAAAGGATTGTACTGAGAGAAGAGGAGAGGGGACAATTAGATCCCATGAAGACACACAAATGACCTACTACAATATATGCAAAAAAAGGAGGAGGATGAGCATTCTTTGAAACTTGATCTCAACAGTTTTGACTCAAAAAAAGGATTTAAAAACAGAATCCCTCAATATGTTGTTTATAAGAAACTTATTGGAAACAGAGAATTACATACAGAAAAAAGGTAAAAGGCTGGAACAGAATTTATTATGCTTCAGATGAAGCAAAAAAACACTGGGGTAGCAATTCTGATCTCAGATAAAACAAAAGTAAAAACAGAGCAAATTAAAAGAGTTAAAGAAGGAACATACATTTTGTTAAAGGATATCATAAAGACTGAAGTAGTAAGAAAACTAAATGTATATGCACCAAGTGGTAGGGCATCCAAATTCTTAGAGAATGTATTAAGCCACTCACAGAAAGAGACAGCAAAACTATATTATTGGGGGGTGTAATGGGCTGAGGCTTGAGTTGATGCACTGAGGTCCCAAGCACATGAGGCTAAATAGTAATTGGACCATACTCTATTAATATATAAGCTTGGAGAAAGAATGGCCCCTGCCCACTCTTTGTGCAAGTCCTGATGTGTTGTATAGGAAATGACGATTTTGGTGGGTGGAGGCAGGGGAGTGGAAAAGGAAGGGGAAGGAGAGACTGCTAGCGTTTGCGATTGCAATTGCAATGGTTTTTCAGCTCAGGTCTCTTTCTGCTAGCTGGCTTCCTGTCGCAGCTGCCCATATTGCTATCGCAATCCTTCTTGCTCATATTGCTATCGCAATCCTTATTCACCTCTTCACTTCAATAAAGATTGAAGATTTTTCCCTTAACCTGAATTCCTGACTCCGGCTGATTTTAAATACGCTGTCATTACAGGGGGGCATCAATCTTTCCCTCTCAGAATCAGCCAAATCTATCAAATAAACAAAAAAAGAAACTAGGGAGGCTAATAGAACCTTTATATGGTAGAACTCTGGAGAAAATTGAAAGGGAACAGAAAGGAATATACCCTTTTCCTCAGCAGTACATGGCACCTACATAAAAATTGACTAGGGCATAAAAACCTCACAACCAAAAGCAGAAAGGCAGAAATGATTAATGCTTCCTTTTCATACCACAATGCAATAAAAATTATTTTCAATAGAGGGCTAGGGAAAGATAGACTAAAAACCAATTGGAAATTAAATAATCTAATTCTCAATAATGAGAATGGAGGTCAAACAGCAAAGTATGAGCAGAGCTCCCTCACAGGGCTGAACTGGCCATTTGGGCAACACATATCTGTCTTTTATTTATTTGTTTGTTCCTTCCTCTTTTCTTTCCCCATCTCTCCCTCTTTGTGTGTGTGTGTGAGTATGTATGTGTGTGTGTGTGTGTGTGTGTGTGTGTATCTCTCTCTCTTTCTCTCTCTCTCTCTCTTCCTTTCTCTCTCTCTCTCTCTCTCTCTCTTCTCTCTCTCTCTCTCCTCTCTCTCTCTCTCTCTCTCTCTCTCTCTCTCTCTCTCTCTCTCTCTCTCTCTCTCTCACATCTCCCAAGAAAGCTTGGCATTTATCAGCTAGAATTCTTAAGTACCATATCTTAAATCCAAATCACTATGGCTCTTATTGATTACTCAACAAAAAGTCCCCAATTGGTCATTGTTTAGGCCCCTATTTGACTCAGAGTGAATGTAAAGGGAAATTGTTTCTGTTTTGGCCAGAAGCCTCTGGGGTCTTCCCATCCCAAATTGGATTGTCATAATATTATTCCTCTTTATTTCTCCATATTTCAAATTAAATCATCTGATCATCGGTCTCCTAAAAATGTCACATATCCTTTCACCTTGTCTATGTTCCACTAGTGTTTCCTGGGTTTTCAATGCTCTCTTGCCTCCTATCCTATTGAATTTCTTTCATTCTCATTGCCCAGACCCAATGACTTCTTCAAAAACTCTTCTCTGACACTTGCTCTCAAAACCTCCTCCTAACAGATCATTAAGAGCACTTAGTTTTGCAACTGTCTAATTCACCTACCATGTTCTAGTATACATTTTCAGGATGTATCATTTTTGTCAATAATATTTACATTATTTATATGTATATAAATAATATATATATTAATATAAATAATAAATATTTAGCATATGTCTACTGCACGTTAGGCAGTATGATAGGCTCTGAGAATTCAAATATGGTGAATAAAAATAGCCCTACCTACTTCTAAGGAGATAACAAGCTCATATGAAAGAGGTAAAGGAAGGAAGGGGAACAAGAAGAAAGGAAAGAAAGAAGAGAGGAAGGAAGGAAGGGGAACAAGAAGAAAGGAAAGAAAGAAGAGAGGAAGGAAGGAAGGAAGGAAGGAAAGAAAGAAGAGAGGAAGGAAGGAAGGAAGGAAGGAAGGAAGGAAGGAAGGAAGGAAGGAAGGAAGGAAGGAAGGAAGGAAGAAGGAAGGAAGGAAAGAAAGAAGAGAGGAAGGAAGGAAGGAAAGCAAGAAGAGAGGAAGGAAGGAAGGAAAAAAGGAAGGGAGGAAGGGAGGAAGGGAGAAAGGAAAAAAAGGGAAGAAGGGAGGGAAGAAACACAAGCTAATTTTATAGGAAGACCATTGGTGATTGGAGAGATCAGGAAAGATTCCATGTAATACCATCTTTGGAATATGTCTTGAAGGAAGAAGATGTAGAAATAAAGAAGCTAAGTGAGGAAATAATGGATTTTGTCTAAAGTTTTTACATCATCTAAGGTGTAGCATAGTGCTTTGCACACAATAATCACTGAACAATGTTTATTTACTTTAGATAAAGCATTTCAAATCTTTAGCCTATTCTGAACATGCTTATCAGAAATAGTATTTTTCCTCCATGATACTGAAACCCGTTATTTCCACTATTCACTTGGCAATTAATTAAGCACTGCCATATAATAGTCTCTTTTGCTACTGTCTTGCAGTTATTTAAGGTTGCTTCTCCCATTTAAATTTTCACACGGCTGTGTTTTGCCTCCTCAAAGACTATGCATTACAGGTCAGGGATCATGACTTACACTTTTTTTATATATCCCTTAGCACCTTGTACCATGACTAACACATTCTAGATATTCAATAAATATTTGTTGATTTGACTTGATTCTGGCTCATAAAGCAGAGAGAATGCCTATGAATAAGATAAAAGGAAGAAATTTTAGGAAAGTGCTGAAGCATAGTGGGAAGTAATGGTCCATACCCATTGATTGCAGAGAAGGGATATCAACAGACATATTATAATGGTGTCCATTACACATTAGGCAGCCAGTGTGGAGCAAGTTGGAATGTTAAATATCAAGCGGTTTTGTCAACAGTATCCACAATGTCTGAAAGTATTCATGTTCATCCAAAGGTTGATAGATTCTAACCAAACTCACTATCAGGAGGCTCTTAAGATACATTGTGGATTTTTCAAGCAAATACATATCCAGAAACAGTCTGGTTGGTAATATCATATAACTCATCTCTGAATACAAAGTTAGAAATTTTCGAAGCAGCAATGTCCTAAATACATGTGAATGTACACAAAAGCACAGAATTTCTTAACTCTTGCTGCCTTTCTTCATTTCCAAAAGTTTCCTCCAAGGTTGTGCTTTGGGTTACATTTTCATAATGATTAATATACTTAGACTAGTCAGAGAAAGAGGTTATTTTTGAAACAAGGGACTTTGATAACTGATAGAATTAGGATGGGGAATGAGATTATTATAATTTGAGTTTCAGCTGTTCCAAGCAGGAGCTCCTTTCCTCAGTGTCAACACAAGAAATTTCTTCTTTCCTTTTGTTCCACCTCCTGGGGAAAATCAATTGTTTGACAATTAAAAGTGCAACCCACAGCTGATCAACAGCAGGTATTGACAGATTCTGATTAGATACAAACCTGCAGCTGTTCTGATCCCACCTCTCCTGGCAGGAACTGCTGTCGAACTCGATTTAGTTGTTGGGAGTACAAAAAGCCGTAGACTGAATGGAAAAACAAACACAAGCCACTATTTTCTATTTTAAATCTCATCTTTCAAGATTCTGAATCTAATATCAAGTTTAGCTCTGGGAAACATTCAGGGAACTCTGAATATGCCAGATCTTTTCTTAGCATCCTAAAGCAAAACAATTAAAAGCTGCAATTTGTGAGGAATTGTCACTCTTGTTAGCTGAACCAAGAACGTCCATGTGGCATATATCTAGCTGTGGTGTTTGAGGAGGATGCAGTTGAGTTTTATGTTTTTTTGGCTTGTAAGCCTAGAAGAAAAAGAGAGTGGTCAGCAGGTCTTAGGTCCCTCTATCTGTCTGAAGATTCTGGCTCATGGCAGAAATGAGTGGTAGATTATTGGAATAGAATAAAAGAAATCTGGGCACAAATTTCTGTTCTATCACCAACTGTGTTGGACATTAAGATGAAAAATTGTTTTGAAATAGGAAAACAATGACTGTACTACATGCTTATGAAGATTGGTGTGAAAGAAATAATATAATGTATGAAGGAGTGTTTTGAAATATTCCTAGGAAACTAATTGAATTTTAGAACTAGGAAAAGAATCAGAGGTCATCTGGTCCAATCCCTTCATTTTACAGATGAGGGAACTGAAATCAAAGAGTTAAATGCAAATGAAATTGCTTTCATAATATAATCCAAAGACATGATGATTGAAAAAGCGATATGACATTAGTCTCTTATCTATACCAAATTATGTGTCTAAAATGTAGTTTATCCAAGGTCTCTCAGTTACTAATTCTAAAAGTCCATGTTCAGGGTTCTTTCCATTAGAAATGCCACAATTTAACACTGGGACAAAAACTAAAGTATTAATAATAGTAACAACACGAGCAAAAATAATAGCATTTATATAGTGCTTTAGGGTTTTCAAAATGTTTGGCAATCCCCCCCCACACACACACACAACTCTGCAAGATAAATGTGATTATTCTACAAATGTAAACAACAACCACCAAAAAACTGTGGAAGAGAGGTAAGACTTATTCATTTGGCTCCCAAGAATAAATCCTAAGAGTAATGGGTAGAAACTCTGAAGTGATGTTTTTAGGTCTAAAGATGGAGAGGTGGGGGTGATACTTTAATAATCAGAACAATTCAAAATTTGAATTAGCTTCATTGATGGGTAGGGGATTCCCCATCCCTAGGGATCTTCAAGCATATACTAGATAATCATTTGTCAGTAATATGGATAAGGGATTCCTTCCAAGTATAAGTGAGTCTACATGACCACTGAGTCCCTTTCTAATTTTCAAATTCTATGACTTTGTGATTATTATATAAAATGCTTCATCACAATGATGGCTATTTGTTTGGTAATGTATCATCATTCTAAATCAAGGCTCCAGTTCATAGACTTTAAATAATTTCATTTAGCCTTGCCAATGCAACCATAGGTAACTATATCCTCCCTCTGCTTGGATTATTTAAGTTAATTTTGTATGGCCTGTGAATGTTATAAATATCCAAATGACCTTTGGAAGAAAGAAAAACTCCCCAACCCTGTTCTAAATGAATCATCATTTGAGCAAGGTTAATTGTCTATCACTACTATATCCCAGCATTCAGTATTAAAACATGCCACTGAGATTTCTGACAAGACTCTGTACATCCTGATCTTTGTTATCATCTTTTGGCTTATTCTAAAATAACTTCTAGTTTTTAATTGTTTTGTTTTCTCCATGTCTTCCCAGCTAAAGAAGCTATCTTGAAACAGATATACCTATTTTGGTAAATTAAGCTAATTCCAAGATCTTAATATTATTAATATGCTCTTTCCTTCTGAAATATGGTTTATAAGTAATATTAATGTGATAGCTCAAAACACTAGATGTGATATTTGTGAAAGTTCATAATACATAGAAAAGTTTGAAGTTTATCACTACATTTTAGACAAATATTTTGGTATAGGTAAGAAATTAATGAAATCACTTTTTCAATCATGTCTTTGGATTATATTATGAAAACAATTTCATTTTCATTTTCTGTGAATTATTGTAATGAAAATGGGATTCATTGTTGAGCAAGGAATTTCAGAATGTCCTGTATTTCTTTCTTTATTTTTGAGACATGAGAGTATCTATATGAATAGATTGGAGTATTTAATTCAACAAATTTTAATGATTCCCATTGACTTTTTAAGGGGTGATGGGTGAAATCCTTCACCAAGTAATTTAAGTTAAACTAAGTAAAGAATTTATTCCCAAACAAAGGACTGTTAATTTCCTAAGGCAGAAAATAGCAAACAGAATTTCAACTAACAATCATTTTAATAAGTAATTTTTGCCCCATGTGATGAATGTGATCCATCTATCAACAGGACTGAAAGATTCAACTTGAATCCAGCAAGTGCCAATTATTAGCCAGACAAGTGGTTTAAAAGCCAGACATAAGTGTTATAATCACATTATCGTTGGGTTAGAATTGTAAGAGATTATAGGGCAATCTAATCCTACCCCTTTTACAGGTGAAAACCTGAGTTCATGCATGGATCTTAAGTAATTTGCCTAGCTTTGAAGTATACAGATAAAATCTGAATCAGTTATTTGACTCTAATCCAGCATTCTCTCCAAACACTTTGCAAACCCTATCTCTACACAACACTCCTGATGAGACAAATCATTTAAAAGTCAAGAACCTCAAAATCTCAGAAGGTATCTAATGCAACCAGTATCTGAGCAAGAATTCCTCAACTACATATCAAAAACTGATAATGTAGCATTTCATTGAAAACCTTCTTTGGGTTATAATGCACAACTTCTTAATTCAACTCATTCTACATCATAACTCTCAGTTTTAATACATTTCTCATAAACATCATAAATATACCTCTCATGGCTTGTTCAATTTCACAAGTCTGAACAACTAGTTTAATCCATTTTTCAAAGAATTTTCACTAACATGGTTGTGCTCCACTATGTAATTTATACCTTTACATTGTTCTAAAAATTTGGTGCCCAGGACTGAACACAGTACTACAGATGCAGTCTGAATAGTGCGAAGTACTTTAAAATCATCACCTTCTTACTCTGGTATATGAAGACAACTAAGCCCATATTAACTTTCCTGGATTCCATATCACATTGTTGATTCACAAAAAAACCTCATATTTTTTTCAGATGAATTGCTATTTCACCCTATCCACTGCATCACCTAACTGCTCTTGTCAAGACATAGAGAACATGGTTTTGTATTTCCCTTTAACATTTCTTTTACAAAGATCTTATCATTTCCACTTCAGCCACCATTTCATCCATCATGATGAAAATCAGATTCCCTACCTTTTTCAAACTTGGTTCTTAAGTTCCATATCCTCTATGAGTCATTTTCTTATCCTCCGGTAAGTTTGACAATTGTTTCATACATATTTTAGAATTATATTTACATATTTGTTTCCCTCATGGAATATAAACTTCTTGAGAAGAGGGCTGCTTCATTTTTGTATTTGTAACACTTGAAGGTAGTTGATGCATGATTAAAAAAAATTAATGATTGATGGATTAGATATTTTGGGTTATTTTTTGTTTTTCTTATTTTTTATTTATTTTATTTAAAGAAATAGAGTAAAACCAAAAAAGAAAAACAGAAAAGGAATACAAAACAAAATGAAACAAAGCAAAAGAGAAGATTGTTATATACCCAGCAGAACATTAGGAGGACACAAAATATATAACAAATACCAGTTTAAGTAAGA
Organism: Antechinus flavipes; assembly: GCF_016432865.1. Classification (NCBI taxonomy): domain Eukaryota; kingdom Metazoa; phylum Chordata; class Mammalia; order Dasyuromorphia; family Dasyuridae; genus Antechinus; species Antechinus flavipes. The sequence continues at coordinate 142,642,328 of NC_067400.1, forward strand.
AAGTGCATATATATATACAGAGAGAGAGAGAGAGAATAAATTATATTCATGCATGTTCATCTTTTCTTTACTTCCTTGTAAATTATTCTTTTGTTCTCTGCTATGCAGTTTTTTACTTTTTTATTTTTCCCCTTTCATCCCCCCCCATCCCCAAGCAGGCTTTAGTTAAGAAAGGATATATTTATGTACACATATGTAGATATATATATATACACACACACACATGCACACACATATCTTTCTTATCCATGCTGAGCCTTTGCTTTAATTCTACTCCTAATTTACTTTGCTATTACATAACCTTCTCCCACCCATGGGATCCCTCCATTGTCTTCTTTCCTCACCTTTTGCTTCCCTATCCATACATCCCTCCCCCCTCTTATTTCTTTCTAGATTTTGGAGGGTACTATACCTTCCATAATATATTGTATAGTGTGACATATTTAACGCATTCCTAATGTGACTAGGTGGATTTTATATATATAAAATCCACCTAGTCACATTAGGACATATTAGGAAAGCTTAGGTTGAAATATATATATATATATATATATTTCAACCTAAGTTTTCCTAACCATAAGTCAAGCACAACCAATATACTTCTAATACACACAAAGAAACCTTTTTGAATTCAGTCACTTTAAACAATGAGAGGTACTTTATAAGATTGAATATCAGCAAGTTATTTATAAATCTGATTGCAAGCAAAAACATTTATTGAACCACTACACTGTGCAAAGTATTCAGACAGAATAAAGTGTTTCTGAAGAAAACTCCTTTTGTGATGGGAGACTTCAATATATTTAAAGGGAGTAGAGGTTTTAAAGTGGAAAAAAACTGAGAATGCCAAAGCTCCTGTTCTATTTCTTATCTTCTTACAATGATTTTTGGCAGAGTGGGCATTTTAGTTTCCAGAGTCAAGGAGTTTTGAATATACCCAATTAATTTAAAGTCAACTTTAGTTATAAGTTTAAAACATTTTCTTGTAAATATAACACAGGAACTACAAAATGTAAGTTATTTGGGCATAAAAAAGATAGTTAAAAGAACATTCAGAGAATAGTTGTTTAGAGCAACACACATCTGGTAACTCAGTATCTTAGTTAAAAGAATGTCTGAATATTTGGAATGAAAATGTTTCTTACTCCGATGTTGAAAGCCTTCTGCTGCTATTAGAATACCTCCTATCAATTAATGAGTTTTTAAAAACATAAACAAACTAAGGTATTTACATTTCTTGTAGATAGAATTCATTCTTTTGGTAGTTTAATTTGGTGGCCTTCAAGTTATTGATCAACCCTTAAACTGCATTGTAAATAAATGTCTTTAGTTTCATATCATCATTATATTACAGATAATGTCATATTTATGTAGCAAAATGCTTTTCAAAATGCATTTGTTCATAACAATCTTATGGTGACTCCAAGGTACCTTCCTTCTCCAGATTTGTGATCCTAAAGATGGTCTCAAGTTTTCTTAGGGCTATCTTGCAACTCTTCTTCTTTCTGTGTTCTGAATTTCTGCAGAACTTATGTAACTAGTAGAATACAACTTAGCACTTCAGGGCATAGATTTAGAGCTAGTAGGAAGCCCATATATAATTTATTTCATAATCATTTTCCATATAAAGAAACTAAGATCAAGAAAGGTAAGATTAATTTGGACAAATACCACCCAAAGTCAAAAAGGTAATTTAATTCAATTCAATTCAACATTCAAGAGTGCTGCATTGCACATTATGAGGACAATGAGAAAAATCAAATAGACCCTGCTTCAAACAGTTTATATTACATTGAGAGAAACAGTATGTCTGTAATAAATAAACATGAAATACATGCAAAGTAATTTGGGTAGAGGAGCATAAATAACTAGGAGAATCATAAAAGGCCTCCTAGAGGAGGTAGCACTCATGCTAAGCCTTAAAGAAAAGAGAGAATTCCAAGAGATGGGGATGAGAATAGACACATTTCAATGTCTTTACAAAGACAAGGGAAGAGTATACAGAATGTCATGTGTGGGGAAGATCAAGTAGGCTAAGTAAAGTAACAGTATAAGATAGGAAGTAATTTCTCTTTCTTAGAAAGGGAAGTATATGAGAGTCATTTTGTGAAAGACTTTATGTGCCAAGATGATGAATTCATGTTTTATTTCTTATTTTAGGAAAGAGGAAACTACTGAAGCTTCATGAGTAATTCTAGCAGCAGCAGCAGCAGTAAAATTTGTATAGCACTTTAAAGTCATTTTATCCTCATAGCAAACAGTCCTATTTAACAGATGAGGAAACTGAGGCAGACCAAAGCTAAATCACTTGCCCAGGATCACATAGGTAGTAAGTACCTAAGGCCAAACATGGATTCATTTTTAACTTCAGGTCTGGCACTCTATTCACTTAGTCACTAAACTGCCTCATGCAATCCATGCACTGGGAAACAATTACCCAGGCATAAATGTAATAATCAGCATTTTAAAATTTATTTATTTTTCTTGAGAGCATTCCCTCAAAATATTGAGTATAATAAATGTTTATCCCCTTTATAAATTGATAAAATATTTATTAATTACCTTTTCACTAAAGTTACTTTGGAACTTTGGAAAACCTAGGGTCAGAAACAGGATGTGTTAGTTGTAATAAGTATGTATTCATTATTTGTAATTTAAAAGTGAATGTGTAATGACAATTAGATGGTCTAGAAACACAAGTACAGTCTCTTACTCAATGATCTGTCTGTTTAAACTGAATAGACACTGGAAATACATAGGTACAAAAAAAAAACCTTTTTGATCAAGATTGAAAGACTTCTACAGAGTTGTAAATCTGGGATTGTGCAATCATTCATTAAAAACCACTGCCCAGTAGGTGGTAGTTGCTTGTGACTATATGGAAAGCCACAGAAAAAATAGTTCTTTACTGAAAGGGACAATGGAAAATACCAGAAAACAAACAATTCCAGATTATGCTAGATAGATCTGTCCAAATTCAATTCCCAGTTGAATGCACTTTATATTTAACCCATAGTTCATGGACACCCCATCCCCTGCCCGTCAGACTCTGGTCTCACATAGAACAAATGCAATTCTAGGCATTGATTCATAACAGGCTATTTTCTCTTTTTGACTTATTATGCCCTTACCTAGAAATTATTTGACAAAATTCTCAAAAACAACACATATCTGGAGGCAAGTGGGAATGCCAGTGACAGCAGCTATTGTTGTTGTATTTAATGTAATATAATTTCTCCTTCCTGAAAAAATTCCAGACAACTGTGCTCCAGGGATCATTAAAACATTAATTTTTTACTAGCTATTGGCATCTCCATGGGAAAAATTTTATGTCTGATGCTTTAAAATTTTCTAGCTTTGAACAATATATTGGGAAAACCATAAGTAGTTTTGACCTAAGGACTGACAACTTGTGAATATATATCTAAAGAAAGGAAGGGAGGCAAGGGAGGAGGGAAGGAGGGAAAAAGGATGGAGGGAGCAAGGAAGAGAGGGAGGAAGGGAGAAAGGAATATACAAGTTTCTTCTGGAGAAGGACCCTTACAATCATCTTCTTTTTAGATGAAGAAATGGGGACTTAGAATGGTTAACTTGCCCAGGATCACAAGAGTAATAAATGCAAGAGTTGGGATTCCAACTTAGATCTGGTAACCTAAAATTCAGCCAGAGTTTCACTATACCATGCTTCCTCTCTTGATCTGAAATATAATTAATGATGGCTCTGAAGAACAAGGGTGAAAAATAAGAGCCACCAGGTATTCTAATTCCAAATCTAGTCATTAACATCACACTAGAGACTGATTATTTTAAGTGTGTTGATCTTGTTGCTCCAGCAAAATTGTAAGGCTCTAAAGAACAAATATCATAAGTATCCTCAGTGTTCCTAACATAACTGAACTTTAAATAGATGGTCAATAAAAATGTTCTTTGTTGAAAAAGTTTAGCCATCACAGACTATTTTCAATTTTTTTTTTTACCTTTAGCATTCTGCTCCTCAATTCTTGAGATAGAATAAACTTCATTCTGTTAGATACTATTGTCTAAATGAAAATTTTAAGCCATAATCTTTTATAGTGATTTAATTTGACATTGTTGAATATGTTTATCAATATTTGTATCTATAGGGGACAGCTAGGAGTAGTATAAATTAGTGATGTAGGGGGATACTTGGACTCAGGAAAACCTAAATTTAAATTTCATCTCAAACATTTTCCTAAACACTTGACTAAGGGCAAGTATAATTATTCAGGCTAGTTTTCGGAGGTCTTCGTGAAGGGCCTGGGTCTCAGCAGAATAGTCACCATGAAGATGGACAAGAATAGAGTCCAAAGTCTTTACTGTCTTTTACACAGTCTGTGTCTGTCATAGTCTGATGCAGTTTCAGTCTGACCCAGTCTCCTCCAGCAGTCTAACAGTCTGACAGTCTCAACCAGTCTCAGTCTGAGTCTGACTTTGTCTCCAGTTCTCTAAGTCCTTAAATACCCTATTAGAGTTACATGATTGTAGTATATACTGAGTGTAAGCCAATCTAGAGAGATTATATCATTATATCAAACTAGAATGATTATATCATTATATCATACTAGATATATGTGAACTACAGAAAGTAACTTAATCCATTTGCCTCGGTTATCCCTAAAATAGGGATAATAATAGCAGCTAACTCCCAGAGTTGTTGTAAGAATCAAATGAGATAAAAATTATAAAGCACTTAACATGGTGTCTGGCCTATAGTGGACACTACATAAATGTTAGCTGTTATCATTATTAATTTATAGGTAATTCTCTATTATTGAAGACTAAAAATGTTGTGCAACTAAAAATTTTAGATAATTAACTAAGGCCATGGCAGATCAACTGACTTTAGGATCACACAGATATGTTTCAGAAGTAAATCTATAACACAGGCTATCTTTACTCCACACTTTTCTATTTACTCCCCTCAGACTTTCTTTTTGACTGAAATCATAGAAAAAATAAAAAAGTTAAATTTGTTAAAGAACCCCTTCTTCAATTAAGGAATGAAAGGAGATTCATACTCTCTAAATGTTGTGGGAAATTCTAGCACTAGAGTGAAAATCAAATAAAAATTCCCTAAAGATGATAAGGTCATGGTTTTATGATAAAAATTGAATAATAAAATATAATTTTGGTTCTCCAATAATAATAATAATAATATTTTTGAGTATGACACAGTTTAGTCTCCATTTTTACCTTTTCTTCTATCATTTTCTTAAATCCAGAGAATCAATTAAAAAATAAATTGGACACTGATTTGTAGCAATTGCCAGTTGCTGTGCTGTCAATTTTTGTGTATAAAATGTGACAATTGCCTTTCCCAAAGGTTGGTTGGTATGAGGGGATTCTAGCACATTACCTAAAAGAAGTCCTTCAAATGTTTCTGCTTATATCTGATTTAGAGTGATCACATGAATCCTTAGAATACTGCAGAACATCCCAGAAAACAATTGTCATCAGTCAAAATACTTCAGCCTTAATATTCACTTAGGAGAAACCCAAATACTCATATAATGTTCATTGTCTAGACTATGATATTTAGACAACTAGAAAGCTCACAAATCATCCATTAGTATGTATTCTTCAGGCAGTCACTGAAAACAGGCAATGCTTTGGGCTTAGAACTACAAAGGCAAAAGAAAGGAAGGTCAAGAATAGCACCTATTATGTGCCAAGTACTGGTTTAAGTACTTTTTATAAATTTTTTTTTCATTTGATCCTCATTTTAACACTACAAGGTAAGTACTATCCTTATTCCCATTTTACATTTGAGGAAACTGAGGCATAAAAATGTTAAGGGATTTTCTTAGTATCACAAAACTAGTATGTGTCTGGGGATAGATTTGAACTCGGGTCATCTTGACTTCAGGTCCAGTGCTCTATACACTGTTATTACAAATTGCCAATTAGGGGCATATAGGTGGCATAGTGGATAGAGTACCATCCCTGAAATCGGGAGATTCTGAGTTCAAATTTGATTTCAAACACTTAATACTTCCTAGTATTATGACCCTGTGTAAGTCAGTTAACCCCAATTGCCTCACCAAAAAAACATGCCAATTATTGGGCATGTAAGCACCATATCTGTCTACTTACTTTTAGTATAAAAGTTTAAGCTTCTGAGGGACAGGGACAACTAATTTATCTTTTGTGTTTATATTCCCAGTGCTTAGCAAAATACATGGCATACAGCAAGCACTTAATAAATCCTTTTTGATTTTTTGATAGTCAAATCACAATATTTTAGATTATCATAATGTTACCACAATTTGACTCTAGCTTTCAGAAACTGTAGGAAAAGGAAAGATTGGAACTAGTATAGTGATGTTTTTTTTTTTTAATTTTTATCAAACATCATATTTTGCTTTTGTTTTTCAATGAAAAAATGAATGTATGTCCCTAAATGAAAATTAGGAATATAATACCCTCAATTTCAAAATACTGAATATTCAACCCCAGGATAAACAAATTGTGGCTGTTCAGGATACCACTTGCAAAATGCAAACCAAATGTGCTATTTTTATTTTTTGTGAAGCTTATAATGAAGTTTTGAGTGTTTTTTTTTTTTCCTAAATTAAAGTCTGTTTATTTGAGAATGACATCTTTGTTCTCAAAGTTAAAAAATGGTTCTGGCTTTTCTCATCACTTTTACCTTCAAAAGTCTTGATGTCACAGTCCAGCAAAATGGATATGAGATAAACTCTGTTTTATCTGTCACACCAAGTAATTACTTAGGTTTTCTAAGAAATGTGATCAAAACTCTAAATTCTCTTAGCCATTTTGTGTCTTTCATTTTCTAGGGGAATTTCAGCTGGTAGATGAAAATGATCCATTTTACTGTTATCTCTCATTTTATGATTCCTTAAAGAAACCTTGACAAAATTAACAATGATACTGCTTATTAAAATCTCTAACTGATTCATATGGCAATTTAGCAAACTATGGTTTATTAGTTTTCCCTTAATTTTAGGGATACTATCTTATGAGAGAATATGGGGCCAGCACAAATTAAAGAATGTTTGCTTATCTTAATGTTAGCGGCACCATGGGGAAAAAGGAAAACAAGAAATAGAAGATTACATCATTACAGATGTAATTTCCTCAACATCTTTTAAATGTATCCAACCTGAGATTGATGTGTGAATTTAATGAGAAATCTGTTCTTAGGCTCAATGTGCATAATGTAATAGTAAAAAAAAAAAAAAAAAAAAAAGGAAAAAGCTGGAGATATAACTCACTAGAATTCTCACATAGGATACTTGAATTTTTTTATAAATATACTGCAACATCTGGGTACACTTTGCCACATGGAGATGTTCTAAATTCAGTTAGACATATTCCTTTTTACCTTAGTGACTTTCTATGTGGTGACTGAGCAAAGATTTTCCATTGCTGATGTTCCCTCAGATTATTCACTGAGTTACCCATAGGTTCTGGTACTGGTAATGATCTTAGAGACCATGAATTTGTCTCCTCATTTAACAAATGAGGAAGGAGAGAACCTAGGAAATGAATGAATTTGCTCTAGATTACATAAATATTATATGCCAAATTAAGGCAATGCCTTAATTTGAATCTAGGTAACCTCGATCCAAAAGCATTATTACTTCAAGTGCATCAGTTATGTCTCTGTTTTGAAAGAGCATAACATAATAATTAGCATGATCAATATATAAGGTGAAAAAAACTGGGTTCCAATCCTAGTTCAGACAATTATGAGCTATGTCAGCTTGAGAAAGTCATATGACTTTGCAGATCCTCAGTTTTATCTGTGAAATAAAAATAATAATATAAACCACTTTGCAAAGTCATTGTAAATATCAAATGAGATATTAGATATAAAGTGCTTTGTAACGCTTATTAAAGTACTTGATAAATTAAACTATAATAATACTTACAGGATCCTCTTCTGTTAAATCCTCCAACATTCTACAGTCCAATCATTGTACAACCAAGCTCAGGAATGCCATCTAGCAATGTAATAACAATAATCATTAAATACAAGGAAAAATATTAAATTCTTGACATGTGCTATGTCCAGTATTAATCAATGGTTAAATGATAACTTAGGAGAAGAAAAATAATGAAACTTCACACTAAATGTTCTTGTACTTTATCATAATTCCAAAGTCCCAATTAGTGCAAAACTCTTTCATATGATCCTGGTTTGAATTGCCATTGATTGACCAGATTTACATTTTATCTGAGTCCAAGTACTACCTCTATAGGTGCTTAAGATAAAAGGACAATGGCAGGAATTTTTAAATAAAATCCATATTAAACATATACAGCAATTTTTTTTCAAAGAGAAAATGAGTTTGTCTCCCCATGATTCATGCCAGGGAATTTTCTTATGTCACAGCAATGGAAGCAAACAGTTTGGCAAATGATGCTGTCTTCCCCTTCTGGAGGTGCCAGACATTTATTTGGCAAACATAAAATATTATGGTGTATATGCTGTTTTACAGCTTGCAGCTGTAAATTATATCTGGTTTCTTTAGAATTGCCACTTAGCTAACTGACATTTACTGAGAAATTAATTCTGCTTGACTTGCCTGGAGAAACACAGAAAGAGAAGGCAATGAATGTCCTGTAGAAGGGACTTACAGAGTAAAGAATAGATAAGAGTAAGAGTCTTAGTGGTTAGGTATTAGGTTGATCAGGGTAAGCTCAATTGGATGAGCTTACCCAGAAGGAAGATTTTCTTTGGGATTTAGATTTTCTTTTTTTTTTTTTTTTAATAAAAGATATGGCGATTCCAGAAAACAATCTATTATCATTGATAAAGGGCCCGCTGTGTGCAAAGGTAATGAGAAATTTGCTTGTAGGCTGAAAGTATATATTGTAATTGTGAAAAAAGGGTGGAAGCGGGCAATGGGGAAGAAAGCATTGAGCTAAATACTCAGAGACAGAAAGGCAAGAAATAATTCATAGGTTAAAAGAGTTTGTTGGATATTATAGAGGACAGCATGCAAACACATAGATGCAAACACTCACCCACACACGAACATAATTGGAGATAATTCAGAGGAAGGTTAACCAGCATTAAGAGGAATTGGCAAAGTCATCCTATTGAAGATGAGATTTTAGCTGGTTCTTAAAGGAAGCCAGGGAAATCTAGGCAACTGAGATGAGTGAACAGGAAAGTTGTTTTCTGAATTTTATCTTCTTATGGGAGTCCTACCTCTTACTGATAAGATTAGTAGCTTGTATAAGTCCATTGGCTTAGGCAAGAATCATGAAATGAATTGCCTTTTTAGCACTGCCACTTAATAATTCTGCCAAGGATATTCCAAAGTTTAAAAAAAAAAAAAAAAAAGATGCTGCTATGAGTGTGAAATACTACTTAGGTGCCTGAGATAAAAAGGAAGAATCTCATCAATCATTTTTAGTTACTGTGTATCTTTATGTGTGCAAATATTATACTCCATATGCATGACTGCTTTGAAGGGATCTAGAATTCTTTTTTTTTCCATTTATGAAAACAACTTGGGATGAGGGATACTTGGGGATTCCCAAAGGAAATATTGAGTGGAGGAAATTTTTTAAAAACTATATCATTATTGGGACTATTATGAACCTTAAACACATGCCATATGAATCTAGAGCTTGATATTCTAGTCCATGAGTTAGAAACAGATATGGCTTTAGTATGTTACATAAGATTTCTGTTCTTCAGATTTTCTCTTTAAGATGACCAAAATCTATTGGTCTGACCTGACAGATAGTTTGTATTCAGTGTAGCCCAGAAAATGATAATCAAATAAACACAATGTGGTTTTTTTATCATTAAGCATTCTCTTTACAGATCCAGGAGCCTTGATTCCACAAAGATAAAGTACAAATCTATTTTGTAAGCCTGGACTCAGTCTGCTTTCTTAAAATTAGCACCTAAACAAAACAGGACTGAAGACAGCTTCCCAAATTTAAGTAACAGTTAACTACTTAAAAGAGAAAAATTTTTTTTTAAACTGAAAACATAGTATGCTTAAGTGCTAAAATGTTTGTGTTCCATTAATCAAGGAATCTGATATGAATCAATCAAAGTTAAAGATACTAGATTTTTTTTTAGATCATAAATGTATAATATCAAATTCTAATATGCTTTGGGAAGAACTATTTTATTTTATGGGGCAATAATTTCACAAATAAAGCAAAACTGGAAAAAAAAGAGTAAACAAGTCTTTTCTTCTCCTTTTAGTATATTTCCATTACTATCATCCTCAACATTTAGCAACTTGGAGCATTCAGTGATTTTATTAGTAACCTCATTTTTACTTTTGAGTTGGCAACTGTGTACGTTTCAAGCTATGCTTAGTGAAGAAAAAAATGAGAGATGCTATGTGAGCAAGTTTGTGGAACAGCTGGTATCCTACCAAGTGTTCAGCAGTCTTATTTGCTCATTTCCTGCATATTTTTATTATTTGCATTTAAAACTCAAGTTTTTTCAATTATGCCCCTTAGTATAGTGCAAATCCTTTAGGTTCTAAGCTCAGGTATACAAAGTCAATAATGCTAATGAGAAAATAAAAATATTAGATAACACTTCATGCAAGTATGTCTTTAGTAGCTGTTGATGGGGAGATCCTTAAGGATCTCAAACTGTACAAGAATAAGTTGCTGATACACTATTTCAAACTGCTGTATTTTTCACAATCTCGAATGCCATTTATCAGCTATGAAGGACAAAGCAACAGATATGATGTTGAGAGGTGGCCAACCTCCGTGTTTTCCAACAGTGGCAACTAAAGCCCCAGAAACCTCTCCCTTGCATTTTAAATGGCTGCCAAAATAGAGAGATTTACAGCAATATAGAGTATAGTACAATGCTCTCACACTACCATGTGATAAAAGTGGAAAGTAAGTTCAGGTTAAAAAATGTTTTAGATTTAAGAATATTATTTGCTGTATGATATTTATGTTATTGTAATTTTGTGTATTATGAAAAGTGAACACTTCCTGAAATCCATGTTATTGTTGTTGTTTAAGTTGAGGTGTTAGCACAAAAGGTCAAAAATTCTAGAGAATTATCAACAAGAAAAATGTTTTGGGGCAGCTAGTTGGTATAGTGGACGGAGAACCAGCCCTGAAGTCAGGACGACCTGAGCTCAAATCTAGCTTCAGACACTTAACACTTCCTAGCTGTGTGACCCTGAGCAAGTCATTTAACTCCAATTTCTTCAGCAGAAAGAAAGAAAGAAAGAAAGAAAGAAAGAAAGAAAGAAAGAAAGAAAGAAAGAAAGGAAAGAAGGAAGGAAGGAAGGAAAGACAGGAAAGGAAGAAAGAAAGTGTTTAGCATATTACCAATTTTATTTTATGTACTGCATTCCATGGGTTATTTCATGGATACTTTGCTAGGAAAAATGCATATTAATCAGAAATAATGTTTTTTATGAAGAATTGTATAGATAGATATTTTCAGTAATCACTGGTAAAAAACTACACTTTGGGGTGATTAGCTAACTTCCTATTACTATAGATTCAATATATCACCATTCACATTTTCTAGGAACATCACCTCTAAGAAAGTTCAAGAATGACTATATATCATAATAACTATTGGATACAAATAACCTGACTCTGATTCCAGTTTGATAACATCTGTTATATTGACTTCTTTCTGCCAAAATAATATTTGGATTCATGTTATCTAGACATTTTCTCCTTCAAAATATCTTATTGATCTAATGAATGTCCTTATTTCTATCTTTCTTTCATTTCATAAGATTTCAAAAATATTTTGGATTAAACAAATATTGACCCTAAAGTGATTTTAGCCATGCCGTGTATATATTCTTTCATTCATAGTGTGAACATGATTTTCAGAGACCTTTAACTGAAGGTTAATTTCTTCTGATTCTACACAGATCAAAAGTACAGTAAATTTTTAATGTTTTTTTTTTAAATTTGTTTTTTTGGAATAAATGAATTGTACTTAAGTGGGTACATTTGGCACAGTTCTATTTCCTAAATAATGAGATCTATTTTGATATGATATAGCTACTCCAGCCTCACTAAATCAGAATTCTTTTCTTTTAAAATAAAGCCCCTTCAAAAAAATAAAAAAAGCCCTTTCAGAAACACACAAAAAGCACAAAATATACTTCCCATGACTATACACAATACTTAAGACAGTGTCATGAGCATGTAGATGCTTAATAAATATATATTGAATTAAATATATAATGAAATACTCATTATTTCCATTTCCTCTGTATCACTTATTTTTCATTTCTCCCAGTCTACTGGGATTGCATACTGTGTTCAAACAATCCCATCCCTTAATAAATAAACCTAGATACCTAGAGTATTACATTATCCTGTTGATGACTCTGTATGTCTCAAGTCACTATCCATCCTAAACCATCCCCTATTAGCTTTCAAATTGATTTTCCTAAAGTGCAAGTGTGATCAAATCATTCCCTTACTCACTAAACTCCAGTGACTCATTATTGTCTCTAGAATCAAAAGCAATACCCTGTTTTGAATTCAAAGCCTTTCATAATGTAACACCTCTTCTAGTCTCCATATATCTTATTCCCTTCCTTGCATATAGTAGTTCTTAATAAATGTTTATCTATTGATTGAACACTACAAATGATATAGACAAAATACCTGCTCAAGCTCTAAAAGAGAAAACCCTCAGGACTTAAGGTTAAGTTGGATTTCAGTATGCTACAACATGTGCTCCTAGATTTGTTTTTTCTCTCCCTGATAAGGCCAAATTTTCTTTTGAAAATAATAACTGACATTTATTTTCAGACGACTAGGTAGTATAAAAGATAAGAGCCTTAGACTAGAAAGATCCAAATGCTGTCTATAAAACTCATTGCTTGTGTGAACATGACCAAGTGACGTAATGTTTCTCATAAGAATCCTCCCTGTGAGGTAGGTACTGCAGCTATTTTTAATTTATATTTTAAATCTGAAGAAACTGAGGCTCAGAGATTAAAGGAATCTATTATGGTTACACAGTTATTAAGTGTCAGTGTTCAAAATAAGATTATTTGTTCTAAGTCTATCACTCTCCTAACATGAAGAACTCAAGAACTGATCAGTGAAACAATAAGGTTTTATATAGTAACTTGCATTTTTATAATCCAAGAAGATATTTCCCTAAAGCATGCAAGTCATGCCCTTATTCTTAGGCTTACAATCATGGAGGGAAGCCCTATTTCTATTTGGATAATAGCAATGTAGAAAGGTAAGAATGCTTTCTTACCTTTTACATAGATTTCCCAGCTAATGGGCCTTCTCTCCAATTAGGAACTATTTAGTGGGGAAAAAATCCTTACACCTCATTTTTAAACTAAAGCTTAGAACTGAACAATTTCCATGGCAGAAGGAGTGTTCACTTGCCAAAGGATACATATGAATTGAAGTCCTAATCACATCTATCTTTAAAAAGAAGTTAGGGAATGTGCCTTCTTTTCACCCCACGATAGAGCCCAAACTTACTAAAATCAGATTTTATTTCATATGAAATTTAATTTCATTAAATTAATATCTAAACCCATACACTACATATGTACAGCACACTATTATTCACAATGTACTTTTACAATTGTGTACTCATTTGATTCTCATGATTACCTTATAATGTAGGCAAAGTAAAATTTTCACCCTCAGTTTACATATAGCAAAGATGATAAGAAGAATCTTGATTTTCTAGACATATACCTCACATGAAGCTTAACACTATAGCTCTTTGATGAGAGACATGGGGTGTTTTTGTTTTTGTTTTTCTGGGGAACCAATTACTAATCAGGTGTTATATATTATCCCAGTCTCATCATATTTTATATCACTAGAATTTAGTGGGAAGGCAATAAAGCTTGACCCTAACCCTTATAAAGAATAGTAATCAGGATACATCAATATTCTTTATGCCAGCTGGGAAATATAAAATGCCCCAGATTTAAATAAGAATTTGGGTCATATCAGCCAAAAGCATGCCCTTCTGCAGGGAGGCAGTGTCTATATCCATGAGAGGTGCCCCAATTCAGAATCTTTTTTCGATCACTTCTACCATAAAGAAGTGAAGAAACTAAGCTTTGTCAAAGCTACACCCCCATTAACTGTCCCAGAAACCAAATTCAGGTTTTTATACAAGGCTGCTTCTAATAGGCCAGAAACTCAATTCAAAACAATTAAATGGAGGGGACATAGTGAAAAGAAGCTAGAGATTGGATCCAGTTTCTTTGAAAGAAGCTTTGCCACCTATATATCACATTAAAGTAACAATGCATCCCCTGTTTATATATAAAATAACAGATCTAGATGATCTCCAAGGTCTCTTAGAAACCTTAATAATCACCTATAATAATAATTCATAATAAATAATGGAAAACTGTAATAACATTAAAATCTAAAATGGATTGATAATAATCAGATGTGTCTGATTCTTTGAGATCCAATTTAGGGTTTTCTTGGCAAAGAATCTAAAATGTTTTGCTATTTCCTTGTCTAGATACTTTTATAGATGAGGAAACTGAGGTAAACAGGGTCAAGTGATTTGAGCAGAGTCATACAGCCAATAAGAGTTTGAGGTCAGATTTGAATAAAGATAGTTGAGTCAGAGTCCAAGTTCTTCACTCTATCCACTTCACCACCTAGCTGTCCCTGTATGGATTAGTAATCTATAATGATATAATTATTTATAATAGATTCTTAGTCATCTCTAATTACATAATAATCTATGACCATTACACAGATGGTTGAAAGAAGTAGTGGAAATAACAGAATCTGTACTGGCCTATGGCTAGTGACAATAATGTCTGTTTGGGCTGAATATGACACAATCAATATAGTACAGGTCCTATACAACCAGAAATTCTTTAAAAAAAAATAAGAGTTGAAGTCATAATATTGATTGAGGTAAAAGAAGAGGGGAGAACAGTATAAAGACAAATGAATATGGCAATTACATCATCCTTAAAAGGCAGCCACAACTTAATAACTAAAATTCTAATCCTAGAGTGAAGAAAATCTGCATTCAAGATGTGGTCTTGGAAAATATTGTCTCTGTGTCCATGGTCAGTGCCCTAAGCAATTTTTAATATTACAAGTTAAAGTATAAATTACAATATGCATTGTTAAAATTTCCACCCTCGATATTCCCAATATAGATAAGATCACAGCTTAGGAGCCCATATTATGAAGAAATGTCATTATTAAGTCTATGGGCATCAAAAATCATAACAAATAAATTCATCTATGAAAAGCTAACTAAATTACAGAAAAACACAAATATTAAGAAAATAATTGTAGAAGATTTTACTGTTTCTTCAGAAATAAATAAGTGTAACAAAGATAAACCAAAAGTAACGCAAACCCTCAATCAGTGACAATTTTCTTCAACATTTCTAGTTTTAAACCCACTAAACAGTAACATTGTGTGTTACTATAAAAATCCATCTTGCCTTATAGCAAAGTAAATTTGTTTGACTTCAGCATGAGGTGACTGCACCAGTGAATATCTCCAGGCACTTGCAGGTAGTTATTTTGCTTTTGATTTGAAGTTATTTCTTAGTGTCAAAAATGAGGACAAAGGGCAAGAAAAGAGAAAGGACTTCTGACAAGTTTTAGTAAAAGGAATACCCTTTATTATTGTTTATAAAAACAAACCTAAAAATCCACATCATACATTCTGATTTGGGTCAGTGAGAAATGTTTTGTTTTGTTTTGTTTTTTTCTCCATAGTAAATCTGATCTCACCATATTTAATCAAATAAGCATCAATTTGTTTCATCCCTTTTATCAAAATTTCCATTTAATAAAGCACATTTGTTATCATTTAGAATTCTTTTAAAATTTAAAAATAAATTTGAGCCAAGTGTTTGGGAAATTATAAATTCAATCAAGAATTACAAATATAGATTTACTTAAGTATATAAATATGAAGTCAACATCTTGTCTAATGTGAATTACCTGTCTTAGACTGGTTGTCATCACAGTCAATAAAATAGGCAAAAAAATATATCCATGGAGATGAACTTGCTAGTACCAATTGCACAGCTCTCTATAGATTATTCCCAAAATAGGGAATAAACAAAGTATATGAGCCAAATAGTAAAGATTCTTGTCATTCTTGGCCTTTATTGAACCCTCAAATTATTAGTGTCTCCTCTTCCCAAAGTGTTTATTATTTCTGTATCTATTTCCTCTACCTCTCCTACCTAGTACAATATAATTTCTACTCCTTTTAGGATTTTTTTCATTATCTCCTTTGACTAGTAAGTGTAGAGGTACTTTAAAATACTTAATGAATGGACTTTTCCTCTATAGGTAATGTTTTCTTTCTGAGTGTTATTGTTGTCTAATAACTCTTTGGTCCTACACATCTGTTAATGTGTTAAGCAGGAGAAGAAACCAACCATTTGCTAAGCAGTATATGTGCAATTTCCACCTTCTGGGGTCTACTATTGAATTTAAATTTGAAAAGAGCTTACAGTAAGGAATAGAAGTATTCCAGAAGGCTTCTTGGACAACATAGTAGAACTACCAGAGTATGAAATATGGTCTAGAAAAATGGTCCATGAACATTAAATATATATATTTTAACAGCCCTATTTCAACATAATTGGTTTCTATGTATTTTATCTTATGCATTTAAAAACATTATTCTACAAAATGGTCAGTAGGCTTCACTAGACTTCCAAATGATAAATGAAACAGAAATAGTTAAGGACTCTTAGACAATAATAAAACTATTGTTGATAAAAGTAGAACCAAAAGTAAAAGATGAGAATTTCCCCAATACCATATCCAACTTGCCCCTTCCCCATGCCTACTACTAACATTATCTCTGACTTTTTTTTCTCTTGAAGCAAAAGTCAATATAGCCATATGTATTATTCACCCTCTCTCATTCCCTATTTCCATTGGACCCCATTAGGTTATTTTAGTGGCAGAAGAGTTTTAAAAGTTAATTCCCAGTATTGCTCTATAGGAAATGATCAGCAGGTTGATTTCAGAAAGGCCTGGAGAGACTTACTTGAACTGATGCTAAGTGAAATAAGTAGAACCAAGAGAAAATTGTACACAGCAACCAGATCAATTCTGATGAGTGTAGTTCTTTTCACTAGTGAAGTGATTCAGGATAATTCCAATAGACTTGTTATGGAGAGGGTCATCTGCATCCAGAAAGCAAATTTTAAGGACTAAGTGTAGATCACAACATAGTATTTTCACCTTTTTGTTGCTGTTTGCTTGCTTTTTGTTTTTTTTTTTTTTTTCTCATTTTTTTCTCTTGATCTGATTTTTCTTGTACTGCATGATAATTGTAGAAATATGTATAAAAGAATTGTACATGTTTAATATATATTGGATTACTTGCTATCTAAAGGAGGGGATTGAAAGAAGGGAGGGAGAAAACATTTAGAACACAAGGTTTTGCAAAGGTCATTGTTGAAAATTATCTTTATATATATATATATATTGAAAATAAAAAGCTGTTATTTAATTTTTTAAATAAAAAGCTTAATTCCTTCATAGAATGCTTTTTTTTTTTCTTTTTTAATCTATCTATGATAATGTCATTGGTCAAGAAAAGATAAAGGTTACTTATTTGACTAACTAGTAAATACTTAACTTAGGTTAAATTGAGACCTGGTGTCACAGAGGCAATAAGGGAGGATTTGTTGTAGTCTATCAAAAACATTATAAAAGTACTCCTAAACCAATAACTGCATTTTCTTTTCCAACTAGAATGTCAAAGTGATTATATCCCCTATGTATAATTATCATTGCCATCTACTTCCACTCTCTAGATTTTGCTTATCTAGATTTTACTACTAAAACAGATGATGCCCTGGAAAATCCCTCCACCTTGTCAACTTCCTTTTCCCATCAGAAAGGTCTTCCTAAGAACCTCTATTTTTAAGATGAATCTAGATCAGCCATACTTCATTCTCCTTGTAGCTGAGCTTTTGCCTTTCTGGACTTTACTATATGAGTCCCACTTGTATTCTTTCTCCCACCTCCTCTTTTGAGCTTCCTTAAAGTATTGTTTTGACCCATTTGAATATAAATACCTTATAGGCAGCATCCATTCTTTCTCACTTTTTTTCACTTGTATTTTTATTCCCAGATCTTCCTACAATGCCAACAACTGAAGTTTAAGCAAAACTTTGTTATTTTAATTGCATATAAAAAAAGATAACTGTGCTATACTCTTTTCTTCTCATTTTTATTTGTCATGTTTTTGGCAACTTAATTCAGAGAATCTCAGTGTGTGTGTGTGTGTGTGTGTGTGTGTGTGTGTACATATGCATTTGTACACATATTTTTCTTTAATTTTAATTTATTTTAAAATTTTTATTAATGTCTTTTGTTATAATAGTGCAATTTCCTGAAATATTTCCACCTCAGTAGACTCCATCTTTGTAACAAAGAGAGATAATTAAGTAAACTGACTGATGGCACAATTGTGACAGTAGCACTATGGAATATTCTTTCCCTCTAATTTTTACTAATAATCCACAACTCTACTGTCTTATTATGATGTAGGCTTTTTCTATGCAACTTTTTAAATGTGCAAATATCTTTTGTTGTAGTAGTAAAGGTTGTTTTTGGTTTTTGTTTTTAATGCCACAATCATTTTCTGTTATTTCTCAGTTTTGATAGAGGACTCTTTTATAGAGAAGAAAAGCTATTAAGTAAAGAACCACAAATACATATGACAGCCTAACTATACAGTATTTTTCCATCTCATTTTTTTAGTTCATACTTTTACTGTCTTATTGCATTGAGTCTCTCTCCTCCTTCTCTCTCAATTCAAGAGCCTTTGTTATATTCAAAGTTTATTGATAGTTCTTTTTTATTCTAGATTTACTGAGAAATAACATAGTACCTGATATTCTCCTGTAGAATCTTTCCTTGTAACAAATAAATATAGTTAAGCAAAATCTACTGGCATAAAAATAGATTGTGAATATTTAACTATGCCTTCAGTCTTTCCATCTCTTTTTTGTGCATGATTTGTTCTGTTTTATAAAAATTAGATTTTTAAAAAATTTCTCCTCACAGTCTTCCAATTTTTATTCTTTTAAAACTTGTTCTTTTTTTTTTTTAAAGTCTTTTACTCCGTTTTAGTTGTTTTCTGATTCTATATTTCCTTTTTTTCATTCTATTGTCACAAAACATGAAACAAAGTGAAACGATTAAACAAAACCTGCTTATTTGTATTTTTGCTTGTCCATGCTTTTTACTACTTTTCTGTATCTCTCTTCTTTTGTCTCATTAAATTTTAATTAATTTAATTTTCTCACTGTTAGAGGTGGATATGGGGGCAAGTTGAACATGGGATTGGGAAAATTCATATCTCTTACTCTTGAATCTACAATTTTATTTTAGCTTAGGAGTTCTTAACTATTTCTATTTTATGCATCTCTTTGGCAGCCTAGTGAAGCCTACTGATCATTTCTTATAATAATATCTAAATGCATAAGACAAAAAAGTTAGGAACTAATTATGTTGAAATTTTCATTAATTTTAATTAAAAAAACATCTATCTTCTTTCACATGTGATACTTCATTGCAAAAGAAAAAAAAAGAAAACATAATCTTTTTTTTTAACAAAAATGTTCAATTAATCAAACCAAATTCCTCCATCATATATCCAGAAATATATGTCTCATTATGTGTGCTAAATCCTTTACCTATATGGCAGGAGGTGGGAACCATTTTTTATCTTTATTTCTGAGAGATAACTGATATGCTTGTATTTTAATTTGTAAGGGAAATTCATGAGTGAAGAAGCCAGATAAAAGAATTTCATTGCTTTTGAATCAACACTCACTTTTTAGTTTTTCCATTGCCTCAATTATTATAGTCTTAACTATAAAACAATAGAGTAAATGAGCCAAGGAGTTTTTGGTCAATTAATTGGTTCCATTTCTAGCCAGTCTGCACTTTGTAAAATGTCCTCTCCTTTTCACAGTTAATTTTCTCTTTATTTTGTTCCAAACACTGATAGATAGGCAAAATTGTGGTACATATCAATAGAATTTAAAAACAGATTCCAATATATCAGATGCCCTCTCCTTTTCACAGTTAATTTTCTCTTTATTTTGTTCCAAACACTGATAGGCAAAATTGTGGTACATATCAATAGAATTTAAAAACAGATTCCAATATATCAGACTGCAAATTTCAGTAAAAGGAATATGACTTCAACATTCTGGCTTCAGTGGCCATCACCTAGTGGGAAAGGAGAAATGCTTCTCTCTCCCACTTCTCGTTACTTGTAGATGAAATAGGAAGTGGATAGAATACATGGAAAAATGAGATAAGTATCACTGACCACTAGAACGCCTCAAAGAAGGAAGTGACTCTTGTTATCAACTCATCTCTAGTTCTGGTCTCTTCATTTTAACTGCTTTCGCCTCATGGTCAGCAAGTAAGCAATGGTTACTAATTTTTTCCATTCCTTGCTCTGTCAATCAATATGAGATCCCTTTCTCATATCCTATGTGTCTATATTTGTTTTTTCCTGAGGAGTTAAGTGTCTTTCAAGTAGCTCTAGGGTGACATGGTGCCTTTTAGCCTTTTTGGTCCTCCTGTGTTTTGGTAATAACTTTTTAGCCAATAGACTTTTAAATTTTTAATACCTTTGAAGACTCTTACTTTTAAAAGCATGTTCACTTTCTGCTATACCTCACTCAAATGGAAATCTCCCTCATAAAGTCAGAAAAAAACTTAAGTAAACTTGTTGTCACAATCACAAAGACAATCTAATATACATTCATTGTTTCATTTTTATTTAACTATCTGTGTCTTTGTTGATTTATTCAAGCAAAGTGTTCTCTTTGAAATTTTTTGAGGTGCTTTTAAAAAAAGATCATAATTATTTACCAACATTTTATGTTCCCAACTAAAGACTCCTAATATATTTCCTTCTCATGATTGTAAGACTATGCTTTTGCCTTCTTTCATTATATCTGTCTCTCTGCTGTTTCTCTTTCTCTCTCTTTTTTTCTGTCTGTCTCTCTCTCTCTCTCTCTCTCTGTCTCTTTCTGTCTCTCACTGACTCTGCCTCTCAATTCTTCCTTCCCTCCTTCCCTCTATTTCTCTCCTGTGAGTATGTGTGTATTTTATTTTAAAAGGTTTATTGAAACCTTTGCTTTTGGAACATATCATTTCCCTACTACAAAGGGAATAAGAAGCATCCTTTGTGTGTCAGGCATTGTATTTTATAAATATTTCATTTGATGGTTCAATAGCATCCTTCCTTGTAATAAAGGGAAACAGTTCATCAAAGCCAATTGACACCTCAACCTTAAGTAACAGCACAAGTATTCAATACTTTTGCTTGGGTTAATCTATATTTTTGCCATCTTATTAGCATGAGCTAATCAATAATGAGTTATATTTCTTTTTCCAAACACTATTCTTTTTTACTTTAAATTTTTTATTAACATATTTTATTTTATCTATTATAATTTTACCCCCATACACCTTAGCCTCAATACAATTTTCCTTCATTTCTTCCCTCTTTCTCATTCTCTCTTCATTTCTTTTCCCTTATTCCATTACTTTTCTTTTTCCTGCCGCTCTTCTTTAGATATACACTTGTCCTTTCATTCTTCTACTCTTCTGACAAAGTTTTATTATTTATAAATAATTATGTAAAATATGTTTTACATATTCACATGTAAATAATAGTATATTCTTTCACCCTTTTTTGAGTTTTCTGTATTATTAAAATAAACTACTCTCTGCATTTCTGCAATATTTTTCCTACTTTTAGCTTTTGTGAGAAAAAGATATGCAAAAATGAACAAAAGAAATAAAGATTTTGGCTGACTAAGAAGAAGATGGAATTGTGGAGGAGCTTTGGATTTGTAAAGAAGACTAGATGTTTAATTCAGAAAGAAGAAAATTGGGACAAAATTGAAGAAAATGAAAACAAACTACTTCCAGGCCCACATTCTACTTCTAGCTTCTGAAATAAAAGGAGAGAAAAAAAAGACAGAGAAAATATTGACACTCATTGTGAAAAGGCAGTTTCTCTGCCTAATAAAATGGAATAAATGTTGATCTTTAAGTTCTGTACATTGAGTCCTGAGACATGAATTCAAGAGACTACTCTACTACTTACTGGCTATTCACAAATTACAACATCTTTCAGATTCTTAATTTCTTCATCAATAAAATGAAAAGATTGAATGAGATGACTAATATTCCTTCCATCTTATAATCTATGATTAAATTATCCTAAAGTAAATCCTAGGGATAACAGAGTAAAGCTATAAGTAAGCAAGCCACAAATTACCTCTTATCAGGTCAGAAGTTATCCAATAAGGATCTTAGGAAGAAAAAAAAAAAAAAACAGTAGTAGTAACTCCCCATTCCAGGGCATTATAATGCCAGAGAAACTGAGGCAAGATAGAGATTAAACAGTTTTTAATATTTTTATTTGGATTTCTGAGAGGGAGAGATTGTGCTGGGGGTATGATGCCCTCAGGGTTGATGTCCAAAGCATCCAGCAGTGAATGCGAGTTCTCAATGACATATTTCTAGCTCTTAGCTCAGGTAGCTAAACAAAGGCAAGGGGTGGAGTCCAAACTCTGGTGAGCCGGGAATCTCTAGGCAGGGACCATCAATCTAGTTCTGACAGGTTTGAGGGTAGGACCATAAATTCTTACAAAGTAGGAGTTAAGGAGGAAGAGCCAGGAAGTCTGGGCTTAAAGGTATAAACAATGCCAATTAGGTATCTGAGATAGGACATCTGGAGTCTTATCTTCTCGTCAGATCTCCATAGCCCTAATTATCTCAGTTCTAATAGGCAGAAAAGGGGGGTTGGCACCAGGGAAACTGAGGCAGAACAATTCAGGGAAACAGAAGTAAAACGATTGGAGAAACTGAGGCAGAACAATTTAGAGAAACCGAGACAGAACAATTTAAGGAAATTGAGGCAGAACAAATTAGGAAAACTGAGGCAGAAAAATTTAGGGAAACTGAGGCAGGACAATTAGGGAAACTGAGGCAGGACAATAAAAGGGAACTGTGGCACAACAGTATTTGAAGTTGTCTAATAATAAAGATATTTGAGAGATATATTGGAGCCAGATGAAATTGTTAAATTTTCACTATAAATATCAATATCTCAGACATGGGGGAATGGGGGATGACAGAAGATAAAAAGTAAAATGTGTAACAGTTCTGGGGAAAAAAGTGATGTCAAAAGTATTAAAGCTCAAAATCAACTAAGGATGGCAAAGGAGAATAAAGGGAATAGAAGTTTTGTGCTTCTGTGTTTCTTAAACTACAATGTGGAAAATAGAAGGATAAAGTATAGTATTGTTGCTTGCATAGATGGAAGAATTCCTAAACAGCAATTGAGAAAACTGAGACTGAGAAATGATTTCCCTTGTTCAAGACTGCATACTTTATCAAATTAGGAAATGCAATATAATTCTTCTGACAGCACAGTTCCACTGTAGAGTTGATGTTGATAATGATGACCAAGATTCATCAACAAAATTGCTTTCAGTTTACTAAGAAAAGGTCTTTTCCAGTTGTCTTGATCTGTATCTTCTCACTGGATCCAGATAACTCTGGAGGGGAAAATGAGGCAAGTAACCTTGCATAGCCCTCCCTCACTTAAATCCAAATCACTTGCATGGCATAGTATCACCTCCCTGAAGTCATGGTCCTCTTCCAGAATGAAGGCCAAACACCCTTTGTGAATAAAACTGGCTTACTAACTGGAATTGATCTTTTGTAAGACACCCTCCCTCCCTTCTTTCCTTTCCTTTATCCCTCCTTTCCTCCCTCTGTCCACATGATAGTTTATTTTTTCCTTTTCTTTTACTCCTCTGAACTCTCCCAAAATATCTTGGGGTTTACTGACTAGATTTCTTTCTTAAGAACCATGCCTTAAGCCAAAATCAAATTGGCTATCAATAGGTCTTATTTTGGGTCCTGATCGACTCAGATTGAATGTACATAGCAATCATTTCTGCTTTGACCAGAAATCCTGAGGGTCTTTCCTTCCCAGACTTATTTAGCTATTTATTTTTGGACTAGATGAAAAAGGAGATTCTTTGCCTCAATTGCTACATAGCCCCAATCACTGAATGGCTGCAGCCTCAGTCAGACTGAGTCCTAAAGTGAAGAAAGTAAAAAAAAAAAAAAAAAAAAAAAAAAACAGAATTAGAAAAATATAGGTCAGTGAAATCAATAACTGAAAAAATTCTAAAACATGACTAAAGAAACTATTATATATCATTCTCTCTTTTCCATAAAAATAGCTTGAAATAATTTAACGAATAATTCACTAAAATCTAGATAAACATTATCTTTAACATTCCCTTTACCTGATAGCTTAGCAACTCATTCAAAAAAAGTAATAAAATTATTGAGGTTTTCTCCTCATGACTCCTTTTCACCTGGAAAAAAAATTAGGTAAACCCATGTATATAGGTCTATAAATAAAAAACTTACTGATTATAATTCATAATTTCATAATCCTCACATTCAGTTATATGACCCTATATGGTTTTGTGGCCCCCTATTTTAAGAAGCTTTGCTCTAGAGCACAAGAATCAAACACTTGGAGACTTGAACCATTCTCAGTGTTGTCAAAATAGATAAAAACATAACTGGGGAATATTTAACAAAAATAAAATACAAATAAAATATCTGTAAAATTGTAATTTAAAACTAAATCAATATGTGGCCCAAAGAGATCTTTATATATGGATTAGTGGCAGTAGTTTCCATTTGAGCTTGACACCACTGCTCTAGGGGATTATTCAGTACTGGTTAAATTGCTTTCCTCAAAGAGTAGTTGTTAATGGTTCAATGTCCTCTTGGCAGGAGGTCTCTACTGTATTCCTCAGAGATTTGTTCTTGACACTATGCTATTTAACAGTTTTATAGTGACTTGAATGACAAAATAGGTGGTATACTAATCAAAATTACAAATGACACACATCTAGAAAAACTAGCTAAGACCCTGAGAATAAGAATAAGGATCCACGAAGAGCTTGACAGGACAGATCATAGGGCTAAATCTAATAAGATGAAGTATACCAATTGTAGAAAAATCAACTTAAGTGTATGATTGGTGAGATGTGCTTAGATAGCAGTTTGTCTAAACAGATCTGACGTATTTGGCAGACTACAAACTCAATATAAGTAATCACTTTGATGTAGCACACAAAAAAATCCATTTTGATCTCGGGCTGCATTGATAAGTAGATCTTAGAAATAAGGTCGTGGTAGTAATTTTGTGTTCTATCTAGGAATAAACCTGGGTATTTTAGTCAGTTTAAAGATACAGATAAGAGTTAAAACATTCACAATAAAACAGTCATATTTTATGAGAATAAGTTGAAGAAATTAGAGGTATTAGCCCAAAGAAGGAAATGTTTAGGGGCATACAATAGCTGTGTTTAAATATGTGAAACGTTCTCATGTGGAAGAGGAATTAAACTTTTTCTGTGTGGCCTACAAAATCAGAATTTGGAACTATAAATGTATGTTGCATAGTGGTGCATTTAGGCTCAATG
This sequence comes from Antechinus flavipes, assembly GCF_016432865.1. Classification (NCBI taxonomy): domain Eukaryota; kingdom Metazoa; phylum Chordata; class Mammalia; order Dasyuromorphia; family Dasyuridae; genus Antechinus; species Antechinus flavipes. The sequence continues at coordinate 142,667,866 of NC_067400.1, forward strand.
TTAGAAAAAAATGGTAACAATTAGATCTGTTCAAAAATGAAATGGGTTGCCTTGGAATCCTATTCTTCCAAGATTTTTTTTTTAATTATAGCTTTTTATTTACAAAACATATGCATGGGTAATTTTTCAACATTGACCCTTACAAAACCTTCTGTTCCAATTTTTCTCCTCCTTTTCCTCACCCCCTCCCCTAGATGGCAGGTAGTCCAATACATGTTAAATATGTTAAAGTATATGTTAAATACAATATATGTATACATATGGATATAGTTATCTTGCTGCACAAGAAAAATCAGATCTAGAAAAAAAGTAAAAAAAAAAAAAAAAAAAAAAAACCCTGAGTGGGAAAACAGAAATGCAAGCAAACAACAGAAAGAGTGAGGATGTTATGTTGTGGTTCACACTCATTTCCCATAGTTCTCTTTCTGCATGTAGCTGATTCTCTTCATTACTGAACATTTGGAACTGGTTTGAATCATCTCATTGTTGAAGAGAGCCACTTCCATCAGAATTGAACAGCATATATTATTGTTGCTGAAAGATCCCCTGGTCTGCTCGTTTCGCTTAGCATCAGTTCATGTAAGTCTCTCCAGGTCTCCTGCTGGTCATTTCTTACAGAACAATAATATTCCATAACATTCATGTACCACAATTTGTTCAGTCATTCTCCAATTGATGGACATCCACTCAGTTTCCAGTTTCTGGCCACTACAAAGAGGGCTGCCACAAACATTTTTGCACATGTGGGTCCCTTTCTCTTCTTTAAGATCTCTTTGGGGTATAAGTCCAGTAGTAACACTGCTGGATCAAAGATAACTTTTTTAGCATAGTTCCAAATTGCTCTCCAGAATGGCTGGACTCATTCACAGTTCCACCAACAATATATCTGTGTTAGTTTTCCCTCATCCCTTCCAACATGCATCATTATCTTTTCCTTTACTCTTAGCCAATCTGACAGGTGTGTAGTGGTATCTCAGAGTTGTCTTAATTTGCATTTCTCTGATTAATAATGTAATGCCAGAGAAACTGAGGCAGGAGAGAGATTAGAGAGTTTTTAATATTTTATTAATGGGAGAGTAAGATTGACTGTACAGGACTCTCGTCTCAAATTGTCCAGCCAGACAGAGATAAAGATATACTGGGACCAAGGAATTCATGTTGGTTCCAGGTCTGGAGGAGACTATCATCTCAAAGAATCCAGCATCCAGCATCCACAGCCAGCCGCCATTCTCCAGAAATGAATGGAGAATCTCTAACCTTTATATATCTTTTAGAGACAAAGAAGAGGAAAAAAGAGCGGGAAAAGCCCAGCTGGAAAAGGCTATGATAAAGATGTCAGTGAAATATCTTGGAATATTTTAAGGGATGTTGTAAATTTCTCAAGGACAGAAGATAATCAGGAAGTCTACTCTCTTGTTTATCTTACTTGGGCTAACAATTTATATCCTTAGACTAATTGGTCCTCAGCCTTCATGGACCAGAGGGAGATTTACAGCTTAGGGGAGTAATTAAGGAGACTGAGACAAGGGAAACTTGTATAAGGAAACTGAGTCAGGACAGTTAAAGAAAACTGTGGCATAACAATAATAATTTGGAGCACCTTTTCATACAACCGGAAATAGTTTCAATTTATTCATCTGAAAATTGTTTGTTAATATTCTTTGACCATTTATCAATTGGAGAATGGCTTGATTTCTTATAAATTAGGGTCAATTCTCTATATATTTTGGAGATGAGGCCTTTATCAGTTTGACTGTAAAAATGTTTCCCAGTTTATTGCTTCCCTTCTAATGTTGTCTACATTAGTTGCGTTTGTACAAAAAACATTTTAACTTAATATAATCAATTTTTTCTATTTTGTGATCCATAATGATCTCTAGTTCTTCTTTGGTTATAAATTCCTTCCTCCTCCACAGGTCTGAAGTAAACTATCCTATGTTCTCCTAATTTATTTATAATCTCATTCTTTATGTCTAGATCATGAATCCATTTTGACTTTGTCTTGGTGTAAGTGTGGGTCAATGCCTAGTTTTTGCCATCTTCCAAGATTTTTAGACAAAGGCTAAATGACCTCTTTCCCGTTGTTATCTAGGATTTCTTTCAGAAATTTGCAGGGCAACAGAAGAGTGGGGTAGGAAGAAATTAAGCTTTTATGTGACATCTACTATGTACCAGGCACTATACTAAGTGCTTTTTAAAAATATCATTTCATTTGACCTTTAAAACCAACCCTGTGAGGTAGATAAAATGGGGATATCCCCATTTTAAAATTGATGAAACTGAGACAAACAGATTAAGTGATTTATCCAAGGTAACAGAGCAAGTAAGTTTTTAAGGCTGGGTTTGAAATCAGGTTTTCCTTATTCAAGGTACAGGACTTTATAGCTTGTGCCACCAGCTGACTCATCATAATAGATGGTAGCTGATTTCCTAATTCTAAAATTCTGGTAATTCTTTTTTTAAAAGACATATAGATGTCATTTGATCTATAAATGTGATGGGGTGGGGGTGAACTCTGAAACTGTCCCCTTTAATCTGTAAAATAATTACTCTGAAACTGTGTCCCTTTTGCTCTGTAAAAGAAGGGAGCCGGAGTCTCAGATTCCAAGGAGCCTGGGAGAGCATGTCTTCCCAGAGAAGATAAGCAGGGCCATTCAACTGGAAATTTTGGTCAAAGCAGCCTCCATTGATCTTTTGGGGGTGCCGACCTTCTTCAGGAAAATCAAGATTCTGAAAAGATCTTGGTCTGATAATCAGTTCAAGCTGCCCTCAGCTCCCCCCACAAGATTTGCTCATAAAATAGGTTTCTCTTAATACATTCTTTGCAAATTTCCTTATTAAGAGATTTCCCCACTAAGGGAGAGCTTCTTAGTGAAAAATGAAACTTCCTTTTTGCCATAGATTTCAGGTTCCCGAATTCTTTCACATTTGGACCTGCATCTCTAAGAAGAGGGGATCTCTTCCCCTTATTCCCACACCTCATCAGATGTATGTTCTGGAGAAGGAAGTGCCAAACTATGGATAGTATATTTGGAAAGAAAACCCTAAAGAAAGTCACAACAAACATGACTGAAACAACTAAACAATATTAAAATCAACAAAATGTGTTTCTGTGTGTGTGTGTGTGTGTGTGTGTGTTTGTGTGTGTGTGTGTATGTAAAAAAAAAAAAAAAAAAAAAAAACAAGTAAAAAAAAAAAACAAATGATACCAAAGCCTCATGTGAAAATATAATACTGCAATATTTATCTCCTCCTGCCTTTTTTGTTAATGGCGTTGAATTAATGATTCTATAACTGCAGACAAATTGAGTTAATAAAAATTTTTCAAGGCTGCCTGTCCAAAGTGAAATGAGCTAATCACTGGCCAAAGAGCCAGCCCAGTAAAATAAAAGAAGCAAAGCACAACAGAGGTATCAGTTATCCAGATTGATCCATGTTGCTATATGAAAGTAAGAAGGTCAGGGATCTCTCTTCAACTGCCACAGAATACCAGACAATAGATAGAATGTCAATGTCCATCCACAAAGAAGTAGCATTTTCCCATTCATTATAGATTCAAAATACATCCACAAATCTTCTGACATTTTTCATTTAAATAGAAGTCACATAGGCTGGTGCTCAAATATAAAAGCAGCTGCAACACTTATTTCTCTTCCTCTCTCACTTTATTAATTTTTTTCACTTATCATCCTTTCTTCATAAATGAAAATTGTCTCTAATATTAGGCATAGTATGGTAGTTGATTTCCTAATTCTAAAATTCAGGTAATTCTTTTTTAAAAGATTTATGGATACCCTTTGGTCTATAGATCAATATTTTTATTGATTTATAGATCAATGTTTTTATTAAAAACATATTCCATGCTGCACATGGTATGAACATCTTGTCAGTTTTAGCACTACTGTATCTTAGAACATCCATCAGGCTCACCATTCAGTAGCCGGAGGCGGTCTCCATTCAGTAGCCAAATTAACAGGCATGTACCACCATATTTCCATTAAAAAAATTAATCAGTGTCCTACATTATTAGGATAGAGCTGCTATTGATAATACTGTTATTAGGAAGGAATAGATATTATTTGTGTTAAATGTTAAATGCACAGTATTAAAAGTGGAAACCATTTGTAGTTTTAATCACTACATTGCTAAGATATGTGTTCTAAAATAAAATAATAAAAAAATACATATTGCAAATATAATTTTTCTCTACTTGATCACAGTAAAAACATAGATCTGTGTATGTTAAATTTAAGTATCCTCTAATATGTTTAATAGAGATTTTCTGCTGTCTGATATTAAAATAAAGTGTAAAATAGTAATTTGCATACTGAATTTGAAGCAAGAACAACTAGATTCAAAGTCTGTGCCAATGAACAAGTTACTAATCTCCTCCTTAAATTTCAAGGTTCTAATATGTAAATGAGAGATAATAATAGATGTAATATACACCATAAATGAGTTACTATGAGCTCAGATGAGGTCATTCATGGAAAGGCTTTGTACAATTTGTAATAATCTAGAAATGTTAGTTATCTTATACATATTTCTAATATATGTCTTTTTTATACCTTTCTGATTTCTTTACAACATTTCATGTTCTCCCCGTATTTTTTAATTCTTTGCATTTTTCATTTCATATAATATAGCTTATTCCATCAGATTAACATACCATTTTTGTATAATCATTCCCCAAATAGCAAGAAGTTTTATTGCTTTCCATTCATTTACTATTACAAATAGTTTTGTTAAGAAAGCATAGCCATGTTGCACCAAATCACATTAATTGAATCTTTTAATAATACAATTAGGCAAAACAATGTTAAGAGAGGGGCAATAATACCCATTGGGATAATCTTATACATGTTTTCAATGGGCAATTAGCCTAATGATGCTTTAGTATAGTTTTACCACTCTCTGGTGGGGTATAATTAAGATATATTAAATCTACTAATGTGTCATGATATTGGTCAAGGCAATGTTATATCTTTAGTTTCATTTTATTACAGTTTTTTTTCCAATACAGTAGAGAACAGAGTATTTAAACATACTTTGTGAGAAAAGAGTTCCTAAGGAAATGAAAGAAAGCTGGTACCAATTGGAGAACAGAAATAAAATAAGTATGGGACATATTCTTTCATTAAGGGGAAAGGAATAGATAATATCTAGTGTACAATAAGAAGACAGGTATTAGAAAAAAAAAGCCTAAAGGGAGGAAAAGCCTAAGGTGTGAAGAGAGGCGTTTTAGGGCACCAAGAGACCACCATGGCCTCAATTCTTTCTCAACTTTTTTCAGGGAATTGAACTGATGAAAAGTCAGTGATTAAAAAGATTAGAAGGTGACAGACCAAAATCTTCAGAAGGAGACTAAAAAGTTATAGTCAGCATTTTGAACTCTTTTGTCACCTTCACTGCTCTTCTCTGATTTTTCCAATTTTTCCATCTCTTTCTTGATTTGTAGTGACAAGAAATGGACTTTGTGCTAGTTTTGAAATATTTGAAAGAAGTTCTATTCTTTCTTAGTGATTTCAAAATATAAGTATAAAATTCACAAAAGCTGATCTTCTATATATTCTCTGTGATTGAAAAATGCCCCAGTGTCTCATTATAACAAAATCACTAAGAATTTTGACTGACAACTTTTGTGTCTTTTATAAAAAAGTAAAATAAATTGAAGTACATTTCACAAAATATAGACAAAATAACTAATTAATTTTTATGAAGATTTCAAAGTCAGTTTTACTAATACAATATATTTTAATTTGCTGTGGAAGTTATTTGGGGTTTCATTTTTTTGTTGTTTGTTGTTTGTTGGTTAGTTGTTGTTTTTTGTTAGGCAATCAAGGTAAAGTTGACTTACCCAGGACCACAGAGCTACTAAGGGTCGTGTGTCTGATGCCAGATTTTTAGGTCAAAAGCTTTTGCCCTTTATTTCTCCAAGTGACTAACTTTTGGTTAAGTTCAATGGACTTCTTCACTCTGGCCTTTTGGGCTTCCTAAACATTTGGGGAAAGAATTATTCTATTTGTTCTCTTGTCCACTAACATGAGGTGCCAGTTTTTTAGATTTCTGTTTGCTTGGAGCCAGATTTATTCAAGACCATTTTTTTTTTAATCAGCTTATTTGTTAGCTTCCTAATTTCTGCTCCACTATAGAAGATATCTGTAAGCCCTCTATGCATTTACACTCAGATTCTGAATGTAAATTTATTTATTTGGGGATATAGCTCTCATTACTTGCTATTATATCATTCTGTTGAGAAATCTATGTCATACTCCTGACATCCTTCCATTACTTCACTTAATGCTATAACAAATTAACAATGCATTTCTATATGTGCAGCACAGGGGAAAAACAAAAACTTTTTATTAATATCTCTTCTGACTTTTTTACTTTTGGACCACTCTAAGGCACTGTCCTTGGTCCACTTCTATGCTCTCTCTATTTTCTACCTTATCATTCTCCATGACTTTTATAACAAGATGACTCCCAGTCCTAATCTCTGCACTGCCCTTTTTTCTTTGATTGATTTTCAGATCCTTACTAAACATCAGATCTTAAACTCAAAATATACAAAACAGAGATGTTTAGGCTCAAATTTTGAGTGGCAAGAAGGAAGTGACTATAAAAGGAAGACTTGTTAATATACAGTGAATCAAGGAGTGCCCTCAAATACAGAAGAGCAGTATCAAACAGTGATTCTTTCTGATTGAGTATAGTCATTGACAGGAGTCACTGTCAACTATCTAGTCACACGCTAGGTGCCAGTTTTTTGCAGAAATGCATGGAAAATCTAGTCATATATACCAGGAGTGCAGAGTGGTAGTTGAGTATTACCTTACCTTTTGACCTTCAGCCCTCCTAAATGGGAGGAATTATAATACCACTTGATGGACTAGGTCACAACATTTTCTAAAGCTGGAGATTTTTTGGTTTTGTTTGTTTTAATTTTCCCCCTGAGAAATCTGTGAGAAGGTGTTTCCCTTAGGAAAAATATATGTATAAAATCTCAACCACTGAAGTTGGCTGGGGATTTTATCTTTGTCTTCTCTCCTCTGAAAGCCTGTTGATTTATGACTGGAGCTCAGACAAGACTCTCGATGAATATATAGATCTTGAAGTTATATTCACAGTGACAATGCTATGGGAGCCAATAAGGTCAGCTAGAGAGAGTACATAAAAAGAAGAGCAGAAGTCTTGGGGATGAAACTCAGGTATACTCACAGTTAGGGAAAGTGACATGAGAGATGATCCCTCAAAAAGCAAAAACAAACAAAACAAAACAAAATAAAACAAACAAACAAACAAAAAACCTAGGAAAAAACACAATAAGGAACATCTAAAGAGAACTAAGAAAGAATAGTATTACAAAAGCCCCCACACACACATATACATATGTTTGTGTGTATGTGTATATAACAAATAGGAAATAATTATTTATTTCAACTGAGATCTGGAAAAGACCTTTAAAATGTCAAGATGTCCCATTGCATCTGGGACCACTGCCAGTTATCTTGACCTATGTCTTGCCAGTGGATTCTGATGCCTTTGGAGGAAAGAGTAGTTCTGCACAGCTCAGTTTCTTTAAATCTAAGTCAAGACATCACCCTCCTAATGTCATTGCTCCTCTTTGAGAACAAAGGGCAAATGACAACAAATAATAAAGCAATATATTATAATGCTGTATAATATACAAAATCTATGTGTATGTATATATACATACACACATATATTATGCATATATTTCATTTGACAATATAAGTTACATGTTAGCTTATTTTTATGAGTCATATGGATTCATTGCTCTATACATAGGAGATTATTCCTATAGTGGGGATGCGTTTATATAAATTCACCCTTTTGTTCATGCAATTTTAATTTTGGAAAAAAAAGGAAATTTAAGCTCAAAGTTAGCACTTTTTAAATATAATTAGAACTGTCTATAAGAAAAATTGGCTATCTCTCCTTGGAAGTTTTCATGGTAAAGCAACATGATCACTTGTGAGAATTTCTTTCAGGTATGAGTTGGCTTAGATGTCTCTTAAAGTCCCTTCCAAATCTCAAAATTTGTGATATGTGAATAGCTTCTGTGTGAAAGATAAGGCAAAACTAACCAACTAAAAAAAAAAGAAAGCAATAAGTCGTGTTTTGTTTTGTTTTGGTTGTTGTGTTGTGTTGTTTTTGAGGAAAGCTACTACTCAGGAAAGAGCATCATTTGATGTTTCTCATTGGAAGTGATTAATAATTATTGATTTCTTTCTTTAAAAAAATGTGAAGTTTTTTTCTTTTTCCTAGTTAGGACAAGTTGATATAATAAGGGTCTAGTTTCTATAACTATCCTAACACTTTTACATCCAGGATAGAATATTGCTTAATATCTCCTGGCATTTAATTCCCTTTACAAATTATTCTAAACTACCCTCCTAGACCTATCCTAATATTACTTCTCTCTCTACACCCTATAATTCAGTAAAATGGACCTTCTTACTTTTCCTCATACTAAAGCATCCCATGCTCTGTCTTCATGACTTTATACATATCCCATCATGAACAAAATGTATCAATTCGTCTTTCACATGACCATCTTAGAAACCCTAATTCCCTTCAAAGATCAACTCAGGTTTCACCATCTACGTATAAGTTTTTTTGATCTCTCCTCCAGTTACAGTGTTTTTGCTTTCCCAAATTGTATTGTACTTTCTCTGTATAACATTTGTATATACACTATTTTTATTATTATTCTCTGTGTGTGTATATGTATGTGTGTGTATGGGTGTGTGTGTATATAATTTTTTCTTTCACCTGGTAGGATGTATTCTGTTTGAGGAAAAGGGATATTTTATCTCCAGCATCTGGAACAGTGCCTAGAAGATACTAATAGCTTAATATATTTCTGGTCAATTTACATGAGTTTTTTTTTTTTAATGTAAAACATCTTGTATCTCAAAATCAGTCAACAAATATTTAAGAACCTACTATGTGCCACACATTTTGCTAAGCACTCGAATTTTTAAAAATGGGGGGAGGGGAAAACAGTCTCTCCTCTCACAAATTTTGCAGTCTATCTGTAAATAAGGTACATATAGGATAAATTACAGATAGGAAGGAAGATTACTAGCATTAAGGAAGTTCAAAAAAGGTTACTTCTAAGAAGTGAAATTTTTATATAGGACTTGAAGAAAGTAAGAGAAACTAGGAAGTGGAGACAAAATTATATGAACTGGAAAATGGAATGTCTTGTTCTGAGAAAGGCAAAGAAGGCAGTGTCACTAGTTCACAGAATATATAGGGTTGAATAAGGAGAAGAAAGAGAAGAAAAAAAAAATTCCCCATGCTTATAAAATTCTTTTCACAGGATTTTGTTCTACCCAAGAGTCAGGAACTCAGGGAAAAAAAATCTTTTTTTTTTCCATTCACATAACAGACCCGTAGAGATCAATAAAGCATAGAGTATTCCCATTGTTTAACATTAATGAAATGCAGACATGATGAGATTGATGGTTCAAATCATTCGTGATTGATTTTTGAGCCTAATTGGCAAAGTCAAAAATAGACACTAACTAATTAAGAGTCATAACTTCAGAACTGTACCAAACTCATGGGTCAACAAAATATTGAAATTCTAACATCTTGATAATACTACCTAAACCAATCTAGTTAGTTCTATATCAATCAAACTCCCAAGAAATTATTTTACAGACCTAGAAAAAATAACAACAAAATTCACCTGGAAGAACAAAAAGTCAAGAATTTCAAGGGAATTAAAGGGGGAAAAAAAGCAAATGAAGGTGACCTAGCTGTACCAGATCTAAAACTACATTTTAAAGCAATGGTCATCAAAACCATTTCTAACTGGCTAAAAATAAACTAGTTGATCAATGGAATAGATTAGCTTCACAGGACAAAATAGTCAATAACTGTAGCAATCTAGTATTTGACAAACCCAAAGACCCCAGCTTTGGGGATAAGAATTCACTATTTGACAAAAAGTGCTGGGAAAATTGGAAACTAGGCCTTGACCCACACATAACACCATATACCAAGATAAGGTCAAACTGGATTCATGATAAAGAATGACATTGTAAATGAAGAAGAAGATAGCATAGTTTACCTCTCGGATCTGTGGAAGAGGAAGGAATTTATAACCAAAGAAGAACTAGAAATCACCATTGATCACAAAATAGATACTTTTGATTATATTAAGTTAAAAAGTTTTTGAACAAATAAAACTAATACAGATAAGATTACAAGGAAAGCAATAAACTGAGAAAACAGTTTTACGTTCTGATAAAGGCCTCATTTTTAAAATTAAGAAATCAAGCCATTTTCCAATTGGTAAATTGTCAAAGGATATGAACAGACAATTTTCAAATAAAGAAATTGAAACTATTTGTAATCATATGAAAAGATGCTCCAAAAACTATTGATCAGAGAAATGCAAATTAAACCTACTCTGAGATACAACTATACACCTGTCAGATTGACTAAAATGACAGGAAAAGATAATGATGAATGTTGGAGGGGATGTGGAAAAACTGGGACACTGGTACATTGTTGGTGGAATTGTGAATGGATCCAATCATTCTGAAGAGCAATTTGGAACTATGCTCAAAAAGTTATTAAACTGTGGATACCTTTTGACACAGTAGTGTTTCTACTGGGCTTACATCCCAAAAGGTTCTTAAAGAAGGGAAAGAGATCCACATATACAAAAATGCTTATGGCAGCCCTCTTTGTAGTGGCAAGAAACTGGAAAATCAGTGGTTGCCCATCAATTGGAGAATGGATGAATAAATTATGGTATATGAATGTTATGGAATATTATTGTCCTGTAAAAAATGACCACAGAATGATTTCAGAGAGGCCTGGAGAGACTTCCATCAATTGATGCTAAGTGAAATGAGCAGAACCAGGAGATAATTATACACAGCAACAAGACTATATGATGATCAATTCTGATGGATAAGGTTCTCTTCAACAATGAGATATTTCAAACCAGTTCCAATTGTTCAGTGGTGAAGAGAGCCAACTACAACCAAAGAGAGAATTATGGGAGCTGAGTGTGGACAACATAGCATTTTTACTCTTTCTGCTACTTGCTTTCATTGTGTTCCCTTTCCTAGGTTTATTTTTTCCTTCTTGATCCAATTTTTCTTATGCAGCAGATAACTGTATAAATATGTATATATTGGATTTAACATATTTAACTTGTACGGGACTACCTGCCATCTAGGGAAAGAAATAGGGGAAAGAAGGGGAAATTTTGGAACAGAAGGTTTTGCAAGGATTAATGTTGAATAATTACCCATGCATATGTTTTGTAAATAAAAAGCTTTAATTAAAAAAAAAAAGATTCAATTCAAATTCTAAAAATAAATAAATAAGTCTTAAAGAATAGCATTCTTTAAAAATGTCTATAGCAATTTTCCAAAGCACTTTCTCATGGCAGTTACCCAGTACCCCGACTGTTAGAAAAAGCAGAAACCCATTATTCTGAACAATAAGCACCTGAAAACTGTCCAGTTTCATCCAAACTTTAACTTTTATTGAAAAGTTTAGTACTATACATATTTAGTTAAAATCTAAATGACTTCAAATTGAAATCAGAGAGCAAAATGATGGCTCCTGTTTCAATTCAACTTCTTAGAACTTTTGGATCTTTGCCCTTTTTTATAAAACTTTACAAGTATTTTTGACTTTTTTTTTAAACATTGCATTTCTAAGTGCATCATTGGGTGTTTGTATCTTTTTTCCCAAAACTTTTCCAGTGTATTGCCAATGGTAGCTGTTTAATAAATTTTTATTGTATCAAACAGAATTTAGTTTAAAATGAAGGTATTGGACTAGATGACTTTGGGGTTCCTTGTATCGTGTTCAGTTCTGGGCTTTTCATTAGAAATAGGTAAAATTCACTTATATCATTGAATGTCCATCTTCTTCCCTGAAAAATAATGCTCATTTTAGCTGGATAGCTTATTCTTGGCTGTAAATCAAATTCCTTTGCCTTTTGAAATATCAGATTTCAGGTCCTTCGATTCTTTAAGGTTGAATCTGTTAGGTCCTGGGTAATCCTAATTGTGGCTCCGTGGTATTTAAATTGTTTCTTTCTGGCTGCTTGCAATATCTTTTTCTTGGTGCGATAGTTCTGAAATTTAGCAGTGATATTTCTTGGGGATTTAATTTTGGGGTCTCTTTCAGGAAGTGATCAGTGAATCTTTCAATGGCTATTTTACCTTCTCATTGTAAAATATCCAGGCAGTTTTATTTTATGATTTCCTATAAGATAATGTCTAAGTTCTTTTTTTTCATAAAGTGTAATAATCCTTAGATTGTCTCTTATAGATCTATTTTCCAGGTTAGTTGTTTTTCCTAGGAGATATTTCATATTTAATTTATTTTTTCATTTTTTTGTTTTTATTTGACTGATTCTTGAAGTCTTATTTAGTCACTCACTCACTTCATTTGTTCAATTCTAATTTTTAGCTTATTATTTTCTTCAGTTACTTTTTTTAGCTTCTTTTGTAATTGGACTATTGAGTTTTTTGTTTATTGCATTCTTTTTTCATTTCACAAATTTTTGTTTTTCAATGAATTGGTGTCTTTTTCATATCTCTTTTGTAGAACATATAAGGCCTTTCCCCCTTGTTTTTTTCATTCCTTCTTGCAATGATCTCATTTCATTTTCCCATTTTTCTTCTGTCTTTTAAGACAGATCCAAGAAAGCCCTTGTGAAATGGAGCCCAGTTCATGTCTCTCAGGTTTCATCTGGTGTTGTTTTGCCTTTAGAGATCTCAGGATTAGAAGCCTATTCTCTCTATTTATAAAAACTGTCTTTGGTGAGAGTTCCTTTTGGTTTTTTATGCATTTTTTAAGGCTTGAGTTCTGTTAAATGCAAAGGAGTGATAGCTGCTTTAATTTGCCCTGAGGTAGTTCGGTTGATTAATTTCCAGTGCTGGGTAAGGGGCTAGATCCAGCGTTCTAAGATGGTTTACAATTCGCCTTTTGTAGCAAATCTGCCAAACTACCTGCTTTCAACAAAGACAGAATAGCCTAAGAGGTTCACAGAAGATATGCAGATACATGGAAGCTGCAACACTCTGACTCCCTATCCCAGTTCCTTGCCCCAGACTCTATGTGCTGCCATCTGGACTCAGCAGACTGTTCCCCTGCTACAGACCTGTTCTGAAGATCTTCCAAGGTATCTTCTGGTAATGTTTTGTACCCCAAATATTTGTGGGTACTTTGACTCCAAAACCTGTTTCGAGACTTAATCTGCTATTGATTTGAGAGGAGGTCACAAAAAGTCACTTCTGCTTTCTGCCACCTTGGCTCCAACAACCCTAGAATTCTTTGTATCTTTACCAATCTATGTCTATTTCTTTGTGCAATTCTAATATCTTGAACTAAAATGCTGGCTAATAAAACTTTTCAATTAAAGATAATCTGAAATTTTAAAGAATTTCAGTTTATAATTTTGTTTTGTAGATATTTTGAATGAAGAACTACTAGCTGCTATTGTAAATGTACATGAAGATAACTGAAAAATAATAAATGTCATAAATTTGATTTCTAGAAAGTCTACTCAGGGGAAACTTTGTTTATTGCATTTCACATATATGTATGTATATGTGTATACATATATTTATATTTGTGTGTGTGTAGATATATTCATCTATATATACATATATGTGTGTGTTTGAAACAAGTTTTGAAATCCATATATGGTAGCATGGAAAATGGTCATCTCTGGAGTCAGAAAGTCCTGGATTCAAATTCTGCCTCTGACTAAATATGGCTGTGTGATGAGTTATTTAACCTTTCACTGTTTTAGGTTGTACTTTAAATCAGAAAAAGACATTTCCACATCCAGTTCCTTAAGAAATCATAGGTCTGTTACTCCCCTCCCAAAAGGAAATGATTTTTAATATTTTGATTAAGAATTAAGATTTGAAGAAATATATTTAAGGAAGAGATATTTGAATCAGAAATGACTAAAGGGAATTCTTTTAAAAGTAAAAGCTTTGGGAATTAAGGTTCTAATTAAGATTCTGGCAGAAAAATCTACATAAGTATTTTTTCTGATCCAGAAGAAATTAATTAGTGTTGTTTTCTGAGTTTGTGGAACCTTTCCCCTTAAAATGAAAAGGAGAACCAATAAAGTATTCCTAACCTTTTAAATTTTACTTTTGATGGTGAAGATCTTCTTAAATAAATTATTCTGTGGTAAAGTGGCCTCCATATTAGGAATAGAAAGGAAAGAAGCCATGCATAAAAATTTTATTGTTATGCCATGATATAAAGACAAGTTGAGATTTATTCATTTTAATCAGATAATTTATTGAGCATTGACTGACCACACAGGATTAGCATCCAGAGCTTGGGGTAGTGAACAAAAAGGACATAGGGGTTTTTATAGTTTTAATGGAAGCAGAAACCAGAAAACAGTTAGCTTGCTTCCATATCTGACATCTTTGTAGCTGTTGTTAAGGAAATATTTCAAAGACATTGGCAGGGAGATAGTGATCTTGAATGAGATTTCCATTGCTATTCTCACACCAAGACAAAGGTTTTTTTAGATATGCAAAAGGGGATTTAGGATTGCTGAGTCATTTTAAATTCTCAAACCTAGTTTTCTTGGGGGGGGGGGGGGTGTCTATAATCCAGGTTTTATCATTATATTCAAATGAAACAGTTTTTGTAACCAACAGAGACCTCAATAAATAGGTCTATATTCACTCAGGGCTCTTTAAAAAAAAAAAAAAAAAAAAAAAAAAAAAAAAAAAAAAAAAAACAGGTATTATCACATGTATGAGGTAAGCCTATAGGCAAATACATACATACATATATATATATATTTCATGTATACGTTTTCTAACACGTTATAATCAGTTTTCATTTATAAAAGTCCAAAACAAAAACAAAAACAAAAACAAAAAAAAACAAAACAAAACAAAACAAACAAACAAACAAATAAACATAAAAGGAGAAAGTCATAACAGAGACAAACAAGGCATTTTATAATGATATGACAGCAGTCATCATTTGCTTGCACCTAATATAAGAGCTAGTAGATAATATAATACAAGTGAGAACTTTCTATTTTATTAAAAAGGAATTTATTTTGCCCAAAAGGAAACACAAAAAAAACAAGTTACAGGGAATCAGATTTTATACATAATAATGGTGCACAATAATAGAATCAATTTATTTATCAATGTGCATTTATCAAGCACCTGCTAAGAACCATGCACTATGCTAATCATTAGAAATACCAAGGCAAAAGTGAAAGTTATTCTCCTCAGGAAGGTCCCATTCAAGATTTTTGCCCCTACAGGACTTTAAGCCAAGTTTGAATGAGCCCACTGAGATTACAGAAAGGATTCATATGTGGGATAAAACAGAGAAGCATTGGACTAGATGATTAATATTCATTTCTAAAATTTTATTCCTCTCATTCTGTAAAATATAAGTAAACTTTCTGTGATGCAAAATACTGGAATGAAATATGAAAAAATTAACCTTTCTAATGATTTAACTCAAATGATGTTACCTAGAATCACCCAAATTAATGTTATTGATTTCTCTCAATATTTAGTGCTTTAATATCATCCTTCAAAAACTATTTCATGTCTCATTTTAATGATGCATTTTTCTGAAGAGATCATAACCTACAAAGAAATGTATGTTTAATATTATCCATATATTAATTTTATTTATATTAGGTTAAATCAAGTTTTTCTGATAAGTTAAACTACTTCAGGAAGTTATCCTAGGTCTTTCAATATATTATACAGTTGAATTTATGTTTAAATTACATTTAAGAGATTTTATGCTTTTCTAAAAAACATGATTTTTTTCCTCATAAGCTTTTTCATGACTTATAATAAAACATGCATTCTACTCAGTCATGTTTAGCTTTAGGATTAGTAATAGACAAACCTCAAAAGATTCAGTTTGGTCTCTGAAGCTCAAGTCCAATAGAATTCTGAGATTCAGGTCAGGAGAAATACCTAACCTCAAAAGGAAAATTTGAATATTCTTTACATGCAGTATCTGTGCTTCTGAAGCAAGGGGAACATCTTTAGGGACTTATGTGCACTCAGTAATAAGAGCAGATACTGGTTTAGTAGCTTATCAATGTTAGGTCTTTAAATTTATGGGACACAGAAGGCTGAGGTGGGGAAGCAGTGAAAAACAACACTTTAAAGAGAATTAAGATCTCTCAATTGCTGAAATTTGTTACTTTTCACAGTTTTCAGAAGAGGTTCCCCAAATAGGATCTTTACTTATTTCCTAGTTTTATGAGGTGGGGGTAGAATAGTAGACATGGAAATCTGATTTGCTTAACTCTCAGTGATTGTAGCCAGGGAATTTTTTTTCTCTTGCTATCTAAAGTGGGGGAAGGGCAAGGAGAAGAGAGATAAATGGCTGCTAAGGGGTGAAAACACAAACTTTAGAATTTATATTCTCAGGGGCAAGGGAAAGCTGAACATATATTTACATAAATCAGTACACACATGATAATTAACAAGTGGCTGGAAGGTAGTCTTAGAGAAGATAACAGCAGCTATGGAAACAAGGAAAGTTCTCCTGGAAGAGTGGAACTTGAAGTGAGTCCTAAAGAAATTCATGAATTTTAAGATTTACTTACAAATTAAGAGCACTCCAAGGAAGGACAGCCAATGCAAAGACATAAGCAGAAGAAAAGATGTGTCCTCACTTGGCTTGGAAAACCAGTGGGTCCAACTGGTACTTGTTTTTCATTCTTCATTCTCATAAAGTACCAGTGACATCACAAGGGTGATATCTTGACTGACTGTAACTTGGATTTGAGTGATTCTACACCAAGCTTTACTCTTCCAGAGACATCAAAGTTCAGGGGCAAGACACAGGTTAGGATGTCTGATGATGGTCCTGGATGCAGTGGGATACTTTGGCCTTTTTAAGCTAGGTCTTTCTCAGGTTTCAGTTTATCTGAGGCAACATCCATTCAGAAATTAAAGACTAGGAGAGAATAGAAGCAAAAGACCACCAAGTTAGCTTTCACAAATGAATCAATGTGGGAAGAGAAGACTGGCAGAGTTTCTGGCCAGACAAAAGCATTTGCTATTTACACTGACTCTGAACCATGAACATCCAAAAAATGAGAAAGTGAGACTTGGGCTGGTGCCTATTATTGACCAATGAGAGAGAGAGAGCCAGAGGGAATTGGATTTCCAGGAAAAGTCAAGTAGCTCCATTGGAATCCCAATAGACTTTACTGTTTTTTCAGAGCTCTATTTAAAAAAAAATAAAATCATAAATGTAAACTACTCCAGACAAAATAATTATCCCACTTATTGTTAAATATAGATAGATAAATAGATAAAGGTAGATTAGATTTAGATATAGATATACACATCTAGCCCTCAAGCCCCATGATATCTTATGAAGCAAAAGTGATCAAAATTTATATTCCTTTGAACAGAGCACTCACTTATGACTCTCACTATGTTTCTATTCTTCTTGCCTTCCTTCTTTTCTTTCTTCTTTCTTTTTCTTCCTTCTTTTCTTTTGAACTTGCTGTCTTTGAATTTCAGGTCCCTGACATGCTTAAAAATGCTTTTTGGCTGACTGATTGACTGATAATGTGTATCTGGACATTGTATTTCACCTGACCTTCTGCCTCATGACCTGCAAAAAGGGGATAATGATACTTACAATTACTACCTTTTTCACAGAAATGTTGCTAGGAAGGTTCTTTATAAAACTTAGAGCTCTTCTTATATAAATGTAAGTTATTTTTAATGCAAAGGAATCAAGCCCTATACATTTCTCTTCCCAGTCATAAATGCTTAAGGAGTGAATAAATAATGACTTAGATTAATGAGACAAGCAATGAAATTTGACACCAGAAGACTCTCCTTTTTTAGAGATAAACATAAAATTTTAGTCACATAATTCCATAGTGGTTTGAACTGTGCCAGAAACCTTAGAGATTTTGCTTTTACAAGATGGTAAATTTGGTTTGGAAGATCATTCTAAAGGAGAGTTAATATCCAATTGATTTAGGGATATAAGTTAATTGCTGAAGGCAACCTATAAAGTTGGTTAACCAGAAGTCATTGCTTTTATTGAATTTGTTGAAATCTTATCTTAGACAAGCTATAAATTGAAAATTGGTATGATGTCAACAAATGTGATTGAAACTCTATTTTTCCCCTACAAAAATGAGAATTTTATATCTGAATAAGAAATCATATAAAAGCAGGTATAATTCTTCCTGAACAAAAATTAACTAAATTGATTTCTTCTTTAGTAGAAAGAAAGCTCAACTGATCTAATATAGATTTTAAATCATATTTTATTTCTGTTGTTTAAAGAAAGAGCTTGACATATGATATACATCAGATTAGGTCATAGTAATACAATGGTCTTATTTTTGTAACACTCTGTATGTGAAATAGTTAGTGAAGGAAAATACATTCAGTAAACCAGGGACAGAATCCAATACTAAACAGTAATTGAAAAAGATGTGTTGCTTAGAAACTGCTGAGAATACAGCTTTGTTTCAGCTGAAGAGTAATACAACGTATGCATTAAAATAGTAAAAATCTTTCCTTCCACCTCCTTCTCAATGCAATTGATGAGAGTTTTAATAAGCTGTGACAGAACTTAGAACACAGTATTTCAGTCCTATATTTCAGTCCACTAAGAGACACCCAACAAATATTAGAAGATTTATATTGAAACTTAGTTATGCACCTTAAGAGACTTGAGATAGAGTTATTAAGTTATGAGTGCATAAACTGGACTCATATTAAAGGTAATGAAATATTTCTCCTAAGAATAATGATGCTTTCAGAAAAAAGAGTGCATCTAATCAGAGGTGTTATGCACCATTGAGTTTTTGTTCAGGCAGGGGCCTTGCTGTTTAATAGCTGTTTGGTAGCATTTGCAATTGGATGCAGTTATTAAACAATATAAAATGCTAATTTGTTTCTTGGTAAGGGGAGTGAGTCCTTTCACTCCTACTCAACCTCACAATAGGATGACCCTGAAAGTTAATGAAAATAAGGATATACATATACCCGGAGCAAAGCCATAATGTACTCACAATGACTGCTCCACTTTTGTTCACCCACATCATTATCTCAATTGAGTTTAGAAACTAACTGCATAGAATGTACTTATATTGTTTGGATTCTAATGATGTCATTGGTCACTTTTCTATTTTTAAAATTTCAGAGCATTTGATTTCTAGTCTGATTCAACTATAACTCCAATGGAAACTTCAAGCATCAGATACTTGGGTAATTTACAAGGACAGCCTGTTATTGAGATAACCTTGCATAATGGAAAGGTGACTGAGTAGCCCTTTTGCTTTGATCTGGGACAAGTTATTTAGCATCTCTGTGCCTCAGTTACCTATTTAGTAATGAGTGGGTTGATCAAGATCTAGAAAAGAAGCAAGATGCAGATTCCAAATCTTTAGAGTTTAAAACCTATCTTTGACATTTACTACTTCTGTGACCTGTGAGCCTCAGTTCCCTCAACTGTAAAATGAGAGGAATGGAATAGATGGAGGATCTCTGATATATCTTTTAGCTGGAAAGTGAATATTTTTATTGTTATTTTAGCTCTAAATCATATGATTCTACTTAGGAATTACTTTACTGTATTATTCTAACAAAAGTTGGATTAGTTCCTTATTAATAAAGTATAATCAGTTTATAAGTTAACATTAATTCTTTCAAAACATTTATTACACAATTACAATGTGTAATTCATTTTTCCATATCTTCCAAGAAAAGAGTAATGTTCTATTAACTTCTACAATTTAGAAAGATGAGTATGTAGTATTATAGGTATTGCATTAATTTGAAAGATCTAGAAGCATTGTTATTTCTAAAGAGAATTTAGAGACAACTAGGTAGAAAAGTGCAAAGCTTAAAATCAGGAAGACATAAGGTGAAATCTGAACTTAGACATTTATTATCTCTGTGATCCTTTGTCAAATCACTTGATTTCTGTCTGCCTCAATTTCCTCAATTGTAAAAGAGGGATCATTATAGCACTTACACCACTAAATTGCTGTGGGATTAAAAAGAACTAATATTTTTAAAGTTTTTTTGTAAAATTTAAAGCACAATACTAATACCACTTATTGTTAACCTTATTATAACTATTTTGCTACATCAAGAATTTTTTTAACCTAGAGTCAATGTATAGATTACAGCATTCTGTGAAGTTAGGTGGGGTAAAATTATATCTTTATTTTCACTATCATTTTGTTTCTTTGTAATCTCATATATGTATGTATGTATCTTGTATGTATGTATAGTTTTATATACTTGCCAACTAACAATGAAAAATTTTATTGAAAGAAATCTGGGAGGACTTCTCTAAGCCAAGATGGCAGAAAAGATAGAAAATCACTATAAGTCTCCTCTATTCACCACACACACACAAAAAAAAAAAAAAAAAAAAAAAAAAAAACACAAAACAAATTCTGGAACAGCAAAACAGGAAAACGACATAATGACACAATCTTTTAGCACAAGAAACTTGGAAAATATGTAAGAAAGGTCTGTCTTACCAAAGTAAAAGGGTAGCACAGCCCAGTATAGGAAATGTCCTAGCAAGTTAGCAGCAAATTTCACCTCAGTAAACCCTATGATAAAACAGGCAAAGACCAACACAACTGCACCCTCATCCCTGTTTCCCCCACTTCATCACAGCTGTGCCATGGCTGAAGGGGTATTTCTGAATTTCCTAGAGATACATGGAAACATGTATAGAAATCTGGCCTCTATAGGTTTCCTGATAGCCTGAGGCTATGCTGAAACCATGGTGGTACTTAGAGCTGGAATTTGCCTATTCCACTGGTTATGCTGAACACTGAAGTGGGGGAAACAGGGATGAGGGTGCAGTTGTGTTGGTCTTTGGGCATCACTTAAACCTTACTCTCATTGTATTAACTCAAAAAGGGAATAATATACATAATCAATTGAAAGTAGAAATCTATCTTACCAGACAGGAAAGTGAGAAGCGAGGAGATTAAATAAAAGCTAGATGAAGAATAGGAGAGGGAACTGACAGAAAAGAGGGTAATCAGGTGAGATGGTAGACAGAAGTAAAACACTGGTGGAGAGGGAAAAAGTGAATGGAGAGAAAGGACAAACAGGAGAAAAAATAGGCTGAAGGGAAATACACAGTTAATAATCATAATTCTGAATGTGAATGGGATGAAATCTCCCATAAAATGGAAGCAGATAGCAGAATAAATTTTAAAAAACACACATAAAACAGAGAATCACACACTGAGTAAAGGTAATGGAACAGAATCCATTATATTTCAGCTGAATTTAAATAAAAAGCAGGGATAGCAATTCTGAGCTTAGATAAAACAAAACAAAAATTGATCTAATTCAAAAACAGTTACTCGGAAAAGTTATAGTATTCTAAAAGGTACCATAGACAATGATGTAATTTCAAAGGTTTTTTATAGAAAGTTTATTTTTTTCCTAATAAAATCCTCATTTCTTAAATATATACTGAATATAGAATTAAGTCTAATATATAAAATAATCACCATTCCCCAACTGATAAATAGCCAAAGGATATAGACAGGTAACTTTTAGAAGAAGAAAAGCCGTCTGTGGTCATATGAGAAAAGTTTCTAAATAACTATTGGTTATGGAAATGTGAATTAAACAATTCTGTGGTTCCACTTCATATCCATTAAAAATGACAAATGTTAGAAGGAATGAGGAAAAAATAGGTACACTGTTGGTGGCTGTAAATTGCTCCCATCATTCTTAAATGATGTAGCATAAATTTAATTTGGAACTATGCCCAAAAGGGTAAAACAGTGAGGAATTTTTGACTAAATAGTTCCACTACTAGCTTTGTAGTCCAAAGAGATCAAAGAAGAAGAAAAATGACTTATATGTACAAAAATATGTATAGTAGCTCTTTTTGCACCGACAAAGAATTGGAAATTGAGACAATGCTTATCAGTTGGAGAATGGTTGAACAAGTTGTGACATATGATTGTAATTGAGTACTAAACATTTGGAAAGATTTATATGAATTGATGAAAAGTGAAGTGAAATAAAATGGGAAATCATTGTGCAAAGTATCAGAAATGTAATGTTGATCAAGTCTGAAGGAATGGGCTAGTTTGATCAATATAATGATCTAAGATAATTCCAATGGACTCCTGATGGGGTAAAAAAAATGCTAACTCCTTCCAGAGAGAGGAACTGATTAACTCTGAGTATAAATTGAAATATAATTTTAATTCTTTTGTTGTCTGTTTTTTTGGAAATGTGGAAATATATTTTACTTGTTTTTACATGTATAAGTGATATTATATTTGCCTTCTCAATAGGTGAAGGAAGTAATAGGAGGTAGGAAGAGAATATGAAACACACAATTTAAAAATTAAAGAATGTTTAAAAATAAATAAACAAATGTTAAAAAAAATAAAATTAATTAAAATGTTTTATCTTATTTACTTTAGTATAAAAGAAAGGAATATGATTAAAGACAAATGACTTAGAAAGACATAAGAACTTTTAACACAATAACCCATTATAATTATAGATCACCAGTAATGAAGCATGCTATCCACCTCTTGAGATAAACGATGGACTCCAATTGCCGAATGATACATAAATATTTTTTAAATATGACGACTGCAAGTATTTGTTTTGTTTGTTACATGACTATTAGTTATAAGGGTTTTCTTTTTCTTTTTTTCCCCCAGTGGAATAACAGAAATGGAAGATAATGATTTCATCTTTTAGTTGGATGCTAGGCTTTTTGTATTTTTAAATAGTTTAATTTTTCTAAGTATCAGTATAAATTATTGAGTTGTTTCTTATTGGTAATTCTACAAGATGTCACATATGGGTATATATGTATAGATTTTATGTATGTATGTATATATACATATATATACACAGACATATGAATTTTTATATATTTATCTAAATATGTACATGTATATATTTATATATTATCTACATATTTACATGTATATATGTGTGAATACACACCGATCTTGAGATCTAATCTAAACAACATGATATACCCCACAAAAGTTTCTTTTTTTTTTTTTTTTTTTTTTTTTTTTTTTTAAAGTTAAAGTAGCAAAAGAAGTTTATTATTAGAACTGAGAAGTCAGATTTTGCAGGCTTACTTCCTTAGTGGCAAGATCCTTTTTTTTTTTTTTTTTTTAATTTTTTATTTAATAATTACATTATATTGACACTCGTTTCTGTTCCGATTTTTTTTCCCCCTCCCTCCCTCCACCCCCTCCCCTAGATGGCAAGCAGTCCTTTATATGTTGGATATGTTGCAGTATATCCTAGATACAATATATGTTTGCAGAACCGAACAGTTCTCTTGTTGCGTAGGGAGAATTGGATTCAGAAGGTATAAATAATCCGGGAAGAAAAACAAAAATGCAGATAGTTTACATTCGTTTCCCAGTGTTCTTTCTTTGGGTGTAGCTGCTTTTGTCCGTCATTTATCAATTGAAACTCAGGTCTCTTTGTCAAAGAAATCCACTTCCATCAAAATATGTCCTCATACAATATCGTTGTCGAAGTGTATAATGATCTCCTGGTTCTGCTCATTTCACTTAGCATCAGTTCATGTAAGTCTCGCCAGTCCTCTCTGTATTCATCCTGCTGGTCATTTCTTACAGAACAATAATATTCCATAACATTCATATACCACAATTTACCCAGCCATTCTCCAATTGATGGGCATCCATTCATTTTCCAGTTTCTAGCCACTACAAACAGGGCTGCTACAAACATTTTGGCACATACAGGTCCCTTTCCCTTCTTTAGTATTTCTTTGGGATATAAGCCCAATAGAAACACTGCTGGATCAAAGGGTATGCACAATTTGATAATTTTTTGGGCATAATTCCAGATTGCTCTCCAGAATGGTTGGATTCGTTCACAACTCCACCAACAATGCATTAGTGTCCCAGTTTTCCCGCATCCCCTCCAACATTCATCATTATTTTTTCCTGTCATCTTAGCCAATCTGACAGGTGTGTAGTGGTATCTCAGAGTTGTCTTAATTTGCATTTCTCTGATCAATAATGATTTGGAACACTCTTTCATATGAGTGGTAATAGCTTCAATCTCATCCTCTGAAAATTGTCTGTTCATATCCTTTGACCATTTATCAATTGGAGAATGGCTTGATTTCTTATAAATTTGAGTCAGTTCTCTATATATTTGGAAATGAGGCCTTTATCAGAACCTTTAACTGTGAAAATGTTTTCCCAGTTTGTTGCTTCCCTTCTAATCTTGTTTGCATTAGTTTTATTTGTACAAAAGCTTTTTAATTTGATGTAATCGAAATTTTCTATTCTGTGATCAGTAATGGTCTCTAGTTCATCTTTGGTCACAAATTTCTTTCTCCTCCACAAGTCTGAGAGATAAACTATTCTATGTTCCTCTAATTTATTTATAGTCTCGTTCTTTATGCCTAGGTCATAGACCCATTTTGATCTTATCTTGGTATATGGTGTTAAGTGTGGGTCCATGCCTAATTTCTGCCATACTAATTTCCAATTATCCCAGCAGTTTTTATCAAATAATGAATTCTTTTCCCAGAAGTTAGGGGCTTTGGGTTTGTCAAACACTAGATTGCTATAATTGACTATTCTGTCTTATGAGCCTAGCCTTTTCCACTGATCCACTAATCTATTTCTTAGCCAATACCAAATGGTTTTGGTGACTGCTGCTTTATAATATAATTTTAGATCAGGTACAGCTAGGCCACCTTCATTTGATTTTTTTTTCATTAATTCCCTTGAGATTCTCGACTTTTTATTGTTCCATATGAATTTTGTTGTTATTTTTTCTAGATCAATAAAATATTTTCTTGGAAGTCTGATTGGTATAGCACTAAATAAATAGATTAGTTTAGGGAGTATTGTCATCTTTATTATGTTCGCTCGGCCGATCCAGGAGCACTTAATATTTTTCCAATTATTTAAGTCTGACTTTATTTGTGTGGAGACTTTTTTATAATTTTGCTCATATAATTCCTGACTTTCCTTTGGTAGATAGATTCCCAAATATTTTATGGTATCAACAGTTATTCTGAATGGAATTTCTCTTTGTATCTCTTGCTGTTGGGTTTTGTTGGTGATGTATAAAAATGCTGAGGATTTATGGGGATTTATTTTGTAGCCAGCTACTTTGCTAAAATTATGAATTATTTCCAATAGCTTTTTGGTAGAATCTCTGGGGTTCTCTAGGTATACCATCATATCATCTGCAAAGAGTGATAGTTTGGTTTCCTCATTGCCTACTCTAATTCCTTTTATATCTTTCTCGACTCTTATTGTCGAGGCTAGTGTTTCTAATACGATATTAAATAATAATGGTGATAGTGGGCAGCCTTGCTTCACTCCAGATCTTACTGGGAAAGGTTCCAGTTTTTCCCCATTGCATATGATGCTTACTGATGGTTTTAAATATATGCTCCTGAATATTTTAAGGAAAAGTCCATTTATTCCTATGCTCTCAAGTGTGTTAATTAGGAATAGATGTTGGATTTTATCAAATGCTTTTTCTGCATCTATTGAGATGATCATGTGGTTTTTGTTTGTTTGGTTATTGATATAGTCAATTATGCTAATAGTTTTCCTAATATTGAACCAGCCCTGCATTCCTGGTATAAATCCTACTTGGTCATAGTGTATTATCCTGGTGACAATTTTCTGTAATCTTTTTGCTAATATTTTATTTAAGATTTTAGCATCAATATTCATTAGGGAGATTGGTCTATAATTTTCTTTCTCTGTTTTCAGCCTACCTGGTTTAGGTATCAGTACCATATCTGTGTCATAAAAGGAGTTTGGTAGGACTCCTTCAATCCCTATTTTTTCAAATAGTTTATATAACATTGGAGTTAATTGTTCTTTAAATGTTTGGTAGAATTCACATGTAAATCCATCTGGTCCTGGGGATTTTTTTTTAGGGAGTTGATTGATAGTTTGTTCTATTTCTTTTTCTGAGATGGGACTGTTTAGGATATTTACTTCTTCCTCTGTTAGTTTGGGCAAGCTGTATTTTTGGAGGTATTTTTCTATTTCATTTAAGTTGTCGAATTTATTGGCATAAAGTTGGGCAAAGTAACTCCTAATTATTGCTCTAATTTCCTCTTTATTAGTGGTGAGTTCTCCCTTTTCATTTTTAAGACTAACAATTTGATTTTCCTCTTTCCTTTTTTTAATCAGATTTACTAAGGGTTTGTCTATTTTGTTGGTTTTTTCATAGAACCAACTCTTAGTTTTATTAATCAATTCAATAGTTTTTTTACTTTCAATTTTATTGATCTCACCTTTTACTTTTAGAATTTCAAGTTTAGTGTTTGACTGGGGGTTTTTAATTTGTTCCTTTTCTAGCATTTTTAATTGCAAACCCAATTCATTGACCTTCTCTTTCTCTATTTTATACAAATAGGCCTCTAGAGATATGAAATTTCCCCTTATTACCTCTTTGGCTGCATCCCATACATTTTGGTATGATGTCTCATTATTATCGTTTTCTTGGGTGAAGTTATTAATTATGTCTATGATTTGCTGTTTCACCCAATCATTCTTTAGTATGAGATTATTTAGTTTCCAATTATTTTTTGGTCTACTTCCCCCTGCTTTTTTGTTGAATGTAATTTTCATTGCATCGTGGTCTGAAAAGGATGCATTTACTATTTCTGCCTTACTACATTTGAGTTTGAGGTTTTTATGTCCTAATATATGGTCAATTTTTGTATAGGTTCCATGAACTGCTGAAAAGAAAGTGTATTCCTTTCTGTCTCCATTACATTTTCTCCAGAGATCTATCATATCTAACTTTTCTAGTATTCTATTTACCTCTTTGACTTCTTTCTTATTTATTTTGTGATTTGATTTATCTAATTCTGAGAGTGCAAGGTTAAGATCTCCCACTATTATAGTTTTACTGTCTATTTCTTCTTGCAGCTCTCTTAGTTTCTCTTTTAAGAATTTAGATGCTACCCCACTTGGTGCATATATGTTTAATATAGATAGTGCTTCATTATCCATGCTACCCTTTAGCAAGATATAGTGTCCTTCCTTATCTCTTTTAATTAGGTCAATTTTTGCTTTAGCTTGATCTGAGATCAGGATGGCTACCCCTGCTTTTTTGACTTCACCTGAAGCATAGTAGATTTTGCTCCAACCTTTTACCTTTAACCTGCATGTATCTCCCCGCTTCAGGTGTGTTTCCTGTAAACAACATATTGTAGGATTCTGGCTTTTAATCCATTCTGCTAACCGCTTCCTCTTTATGGGGGAGTTTACCCCATTCACGTTTATGGTTAGAATGACCAATTCTGTATTACTTGCCATCTTGTTAACCCCGGTTTATGCTTTCCTCCCTTCTTTCCCCTTTCCCCCCCTTCCAAGTATTAAGCTTGTGAGCACCCCTTGCTTCTCACAGCCCTCCCTTTTTAGTGTCCCTCCCCCCGCCTTAGAGTTCCTCCCCCTATCTTACCCCTTTCCCTCCCAGTTCCCGTATTCCCTTCCGCTTAGCTTATTCCTTCCCTTTCCACTTTTCCCTTCTCACTTTTCAATGAGATGGGAGAAGTTTCACCATAGATTGAATATGTCTTAAGATTTTTCACTTAAAGCCAATTCTGAAGGCAGTAAGATACCCACTATATTCATCCCCCTCCATTCTTTCTCTCAGATATAATAGGTTTCCTATGCCTCTTCATGAGATGTACTACCCCCACTTTACCCTTTTTCTGGTACAATGTCCTTTCCACATCAATTTCTAGAACAAGGTATACATGTATTCTTTATACATCTATATAGTCAAAATATAGTTCCCAAGATTAATCTTTACCTTTTTAGACTTCTCTTGAGTTCTATATTTGTAGATCAAACTTTTTGTTAAGTTCTGGTTTTTTCATCAGAAATAGATGAAATTCGCTTACTTCGTTGAATGTCCATCTTCTTCCCTGGAAAAAGATGCTCATTCTCGCTGGGTAAGTTATTTTTGGTTGCATACCAATTTCCTTAGCCTTTCGGAATATCATATTCCAGGCCCTTCGATCTTTTAATGTGGATGCTGCCAGATCCTGGGTGATCCTTATTGTGGCTCCTTGATACTTGAATTGGGTTTTTCTAGCCGCTTGCAATATTTTTTCTTTCATCTGAGGGTTCTGGCATTTGGCCACTATATTCCTTGGTGTTTTGATTTTAGGATCCCTTTCAGTGGGTGATCGATGAATCCTTTCAATGTTTATTTTTTCCTCTGTTCCTATGACTTCTGGGCAGTTCTCTTTGATAATTTCCTGGAAGACAGTGTCCAGGCTCTTTTTTTCATCATACTTTTCTGGAAGTCCAATGATTCTCAGATTGTCTCTCCTGGATCTGTTTTCCAGGTCTGTTGTCTTCCCCAGAAGGTATTTCACATTTTTCTCCATTGTTTGATTTTTTTGGATTTGCTTGACTGATTCTTCTTGTCTCCTCGAGTCATTCAATTCCACTTGTTCAATTCTGATTTTCAGTGAAGTATTCTCTTCACTCACTTTTTTAAAATCTTTCTCTAATTGTCCCATTGAGTTCTTTTGTTCTGTGGAATTTTTTTTCCATTTCACCAATTTTGTTTTTTAGAGAGCTGTTTTCTGTTTCTAGTTCACTAATCCTATTTTTCAAGGATTTCACTTCTTTATCCACTCTCTCTTTAACTGACTTCTCCAGGCTCTTTTCCCATTTTTCTTCTAGCTCCCTTGTGAGAGCCTTTTTAATCACTTCTATGAGGTTCATCTGTGCTGAGGAACAGACAATCTCCTCCTTTGGGGAATCACCTGGGGACTGCCTGTTTTTAGTCTCCTCAGGATTTAGAGTCTGCTCTCTATCTGTGTAGAAGCTTCTTGCTCATTCTGTCTATTAATCAGAGACAAACTACCAAAGAAAAACAGAAAAAACTGGAGTCTTTCTGGGGGGGGGGGGGGGGGCTGGGTGTGTTATCGAGCTTCCTCTACAGACTGCAGGGGGCAGCAGTGAGGCACTAGCAGGACTGTGCTGCGCCTGCGCTCTGAGATCCCAGAGCGTGCTGAGTCACTGAGGGGGGGGAAGGGGAGGGCGGCCAGGTCCTGAGACACTCCAGCTGTTTGGGGTTGTATTCTTCAGCCCCGGTGTTTTTAGCTTCTCTGCTGGGCTGTTGACTTGCTGCTGGAGCAAAGTATCCAAAGCTGTAGCGAAGCTCTCCCCGCAGAAACGGCTACGATCACTCCCCACCCCCTCTCAGCTCTGCTCCCGTGCTCTCACTGCCGCTGCCCTCAGCCTGCGCCCGATCTAAAACCGCCCCAGCCCTCCAGTAAAGACAGACCTTTCTTGGCGGATCTCAAGGATGGCTTCTCTTGGTAACTATTTGTGGGTTTTTTTCAGTCAAGCATTGATTCAGAGGCTTGTAATGAAGTGGATAGTGAGAGAAAGCGCGGAGCTTATGCAACTGTGAGCCTCCTCTCCGCCATCTTAACCGGAAGACCCCACAAAAGTTTCATCAAAAAAAGTTTATTCCATTTAAAATTCAAATGATACTTTA
The DNA here is from genome assembly GCF_016432865.1 of Antechinus flavipes. Classification (NCBI taxonomy): domain Eukaryota; kingdom Metazoa; phylum Chordata; class Mammalia; order Dasyuromorphia; family Dasyuridae; genus Antechinus; species Antechinus flavipes. The sequence continues at coordinate 142,697,463 of NC_067400.1, forward strand.
AATAATTATGTATTTAGCATGTTCTATGTCACTACAGCAGAATGCTTCAATAATAATAATAATTTAATGCATCAACTATATGACCAACTATATCTAAGGCTTTTTCAATTCATTAACTTCATCATGGCAACTCTAACCTTTACTCATTCTTTTGAACATTTTGCGCTATATTTATCCATATGAAAGTATCCTTGATTTCAGCAAAAGAAAACTTTAGCAAGAAAATGTGATTGATAAAGCTAGTGTGAAATGTAAAGGTCATATATGTTATTAGGATAAATATGAATTATAATCAGTGTTACTTGGTTGTAGCAGTTATTTAAAGTAATTATCCAATTAGTATAGTCTTATTTTATTTATTCTTTGTTCTTGAAGAGGACCATGACATGAAAGTAAATTGGAGTCAAGTGAGGGAGGATTATTAAGGTACTAGCATCACTTTCTCCTCAGAAGTCATATGGGTCCAGTGGCAAAGTAGAGATTAGGATAAATTTAACATAGTGTAATGGAAATTCAGCCAGGAGTTAAAGTCCAAATCCTTTATTTTCTCTTTCAAGTATTGTCTCCTTCCTTGGGCCAGGTTAGCTTTCTTAGATGCTTATTTCTCTCCTTGGATCCAAGAGTTCTTGCTGCTAGTCTTTTGCCTCTCCAGCTTTAACCTCCAGCCAGCACAAAGGTGGAAAATGGAATGAATCTGTCTCCTCCCCCAAGACCTTCTAGTGGGCTTCTTTTTATATATGCTCCCTTAAAGGTGTGCATCTTGTGGAACTCTAATAAGTACTAAGTACATTAGTTAACTAGAGAACTGTTAAGTACCATGCTAAATTAGATAATTATTGTCTCTATCAATTCCAGTAACTTAGCATCTTGTAAGAATCCTAAAATCTCACTTATCAGAATTCTGAGAACACTATTTTAGGAAAATTGAAATGTCACATAATTTGGTTATTATGGTAGTGGTTTCCTAAAAGCATTGCATTGTATATATTTTATTCTTTCCATTAAACTTATATATTAGTTGACATCCATGATTGATAGTTAAATATGATGTAGAAAGGCATATGTTATACCGAGGTTGGATGAGCAAATTATGATTTTAAAAAATTATTGGTCACTATATTAAGGACAACCGGTACCAGATTAAATACTGGGAAATGAGTGCATTTTGGTGTGTATTTCATTACTGCATCCCAAATTCATATTCATGAGAAAATAAAAATAGTAAAAGAGATTTAACATAAATCAAAGAATTTTGTCTTGCTGTGGCACAAACTATTCTGGAATAAGAAAATGGTACTTCCCTCACAGACCTGGTCAGTATGTTGTAGGAGTTTTTATGAAGTTGCTAATAAATTGTTTAATTATCTGAATCACCATACAGTGCCTAGCACATGCAAGGGAAGAATTTAACAAATTATCTTTCTTTCTATCTGTCTGTCTGTCTATTATTCAAGCAGACAAAGGAATTTCTGTTATGAAAAATCCTTGAAAAAGATGAAGCATTAAATTAATACCCACAACTATATAGTTTTTCAGGAAACTTTCTCTACGCAACTATACACTGAGAATAAAATTCTTAACAATAAGCTTAATGATAATGACACATTAACACTAACACTTATGTACACTGGGTGGAATTGCATTAAACATCTGTATCCCTTCTCAGCTCCATTAGGTTAACTCATTTGACTTAAGGTCATGTCACTTTTCAATTGCAATGAGAGGAATATGGGAGAAGGAGAAACAAAAATTTATATGTGATTACTTCTTTGTCTACTACCAGAAAAATACTATAAGGACAGGGATGGAGGAGGAATAATGACATCAGTACAGTTACTTTATCAAAAATCACAAAGATTCAACATCTAGCTATTCCAACTAATAGTAATAAAAAAATTAATAATCATTGCCTCTGTAGAAGAATGTCCAGCAATGATTACCTAGTTATTCTTTGAAGAACTCAAATGAGATTTCCATAAGAGTCAGAATCCAAAAAGATTTTAGATATCTATATCAATGGACTGCATCTAAGAACAATATGGATAAAATATAATCTCAGGCTGGGAGTCAAATGATCAACAAATTAACAACAACAACAACAACAACAAACCTAGAAGGGAGACATGGTTAGTATATATGGGGTGGGAGGGATCTTACTGTTTTAGTGGATTGGGTTAGACCAGTGGTTCTCAAACTTTTGTTTTCAGTATCTTTATCCTATTAAAAATTATTGAGGATCTCTCCAAAGCGTTTTTGTTTATTTGGATTATATTTATAAATATTAATCATATTGGAAATAAAAACTATTTTTGAATTTGTAGATCTTCTAAAAGGGTTTCAGAGATCCCCAGGATTCTCTAGACTCTACTTTGAGAACCACTGGTTAGATAAATGCTGAAATACATTAGAGACAGCCATTTGAAATCTAAATCTAAAAATAGACACCTTTAAAAATTTCTTTAGAAACAGTTTTGTGTGTGTGTGTGTGTGTGTGTGTGTGTGTGTGTACACAAAATAAAATGCTTGATCTGGAATTGGGAAGACAAGTTAAATTTGGTCTTAGACATTTAGTATCTATGTGACTATAAGAAAGTTCAATAACTTCTGTGGACCTTAGATTTTTTTCCCTATATAATGGGAATCACAATGATACTTGAGGGCATCTAGGTGGCAGAATGGAGAGAGTGCCAAGCTTGGAGTCAGAAATATTCATCTTCCTAAGTTCAAATCTGACCTCAGATACTTATTAGCTGTGTGACCCTGGACATGTTACCTGATGCACTTTTGCCTCAGTTTGTCTCCCCATCTGAAAAATGTGTTGGAGAAGAAAACCCCAAATGGAGTCATAATTAGAGATGACTCAAAACAGCTGAAAAATAACAGTGGGACTACCTCAAAGCATTGTACTCAAAGCATTTTTAAAGTACTTAGTTATCATGGTGGCTGGTAAGACAGCAGAAGTTTAATAAATGATTGTGGTTTTTTTTTCCTCCACTTTTTACTTCTAGCTCTATAAAACTGATGTTTCTGATGGTGAAATGAATAATAAATATTTATTAAATATTTACTTGTATTTGTTTTACATATATGTATATACATATATATGCACATATATGTTAAAAATAAATAAGTATAAATATTAAAGCAGTCCATTTCACATAAAGACGATTCTAAGCCTTAGGAGAATTATCTTTAAATTACCCTTAAAACATTACCCTGAAACTTCTGCTTATTGTACCTAATTGTACTTTCTGGGTCCAAAGGGAATAAGCCTGACCTTGCTTCCATTTGGCAGTCATTAGTAAACTTGAAGACAATTATCATGTCCTCCCTCAACACCTAAGTTTTCTATCTTCCATGCTAATTATCACATCTTCCTTCATCATTTGGTTGCCCTTTTTTTCACTCTCTATAATTTATCAAAGTCCTTTCAGATGTGCTAACCAGAAGTAAAGTCACATCAACTTGAGGAATCAATAATATTCATAATGATTCTAAGGGCCACATTAGTTTTATTGCCTGTTATCACCAATTTGCACTGATCCATAGTCATAACACCAAAACTTTCAAAGACAGACTAATCTCAACAAGTCTCTTTGACCCTGCAATTCTCAAGATTATTTTTTGAACCAAAGTTTAACTGTGATATTTCATATCATTCATTACATCTCAATATTGTTACTTGTCTCTCTTTTTTAGGAAATTAAAAACTCTCTTAAAGACCTTAAATATTCCCCAGAAACAAAGAATCAGTTTTTAACATCCCTTAGTTAATTTATCTTTTTTTCTTTAAAACTAAATGCAAAATAAGAAAAAATAGGAAATAAGGAAAATTCCTGCAAAATAGGAAAAAAGAAAGAAAAGGATAAATATATATATATATATATATTTATCCTTTTCTTTCTTACATATATATATATATATATAATCATATGTCCAACAGAACATCAGGAAAGATTCAAAATATGTAACAGTAAATTTCCATTTCAAGAAAGCTTATATAATAATAGAAGAGATTATATATTCATGACCATCCCTATTTCTTTTACTTCCTTATAGATTATTCTTTTGTTCTCTGCTGTGCACTTTTTACTTTATTCTTTTTCCCCCTTCTATCCCGCTTCAATTCTCTCAAGCAGGCTACAGTTAACCATGGCTATATATATATTGCACACACACACACACACACACACATCTATATACATGCATACATGCATATATATTCAAACATATGTATATCTATATATACACATAAACATCCACATGCATACATATGTATACATAGGCAAATACATATATATGCATTTACAAATATATAGACATGCATTTAAAACAATATTGATATGGTTGCCATATAAAACAGATTTCTCTCTTTATTGAATCTTTAACTTTGACTTTGTCTAAGATCAATTATTACTAGTATTATTTTTTTCCTAATGAATTCCACCCCTGATCTTTGTTAACTATAAAAGATTAATTTCAAGGAACTCATCATGGACAAATTGTTTGTTTTTTACATGAAAATGTATATTATATGTTTAATATTAACATCTGTAATTGGGTAGCTCAAAAGAAATATCGGGGCAGAGCTGAGAATATCTGACTCTTAAAAAGCAAAACTGTTCAGGAAAAGAAAAAAATGGTAATTGTGCTATGAAAATGAGATGTACAGGAAGAACAGAGACAGAAGTATTAAAAGCTGGAGGAGGGCTAATACATTTGAAAACGTTCTCACATCAGGAATGTGAACAACATATATATGAACCCCGAAGGGTTTAGGAGAGGCTTTTTTTTTTTTTTTTTTTTAATTTCACTGTCCTCCTCTAAAGATCAACCCTGATCTTTCCTATGTCCATAGTAAGTTTCTATCGTTGGGTTCTTTCTTCTTTGCCTTTTTTTTTTCTTTTTAATGAGAACTATTAGTGTAGATATCTCTAATCTTGGGCTGGGGTGGGAGGGAATGATACTTTTGTCACTTTAGCCCTCCCCTCTGACATGGAACCCCAAACTACAAACTCTACTCTCCTACAAGTGCCTGCAGCCAGCATCATCCCAGCCCCATTGCTTCGGCAGTCACCTGGTACATAGTCCCTCAATTCCAAATTAATAGAGCTTCTCTCTGTCTTCCTAAACTCAGACCCCCAACTCACCCACACTGTCTTTGAGGTGAAAGTCCCTATGGTTCAGCCTTCCTGCTTCTGTTTCTATGGATCTAGAGTGGACATGTTTATACTTCACACCAATTAAACCCTATGGGATCTTTCATAAGATTTTCTTGGATTGTTTCAGTAGAACTCCTATTCTGCCCCAAGTCTTATTTATTTTTCACTGTTCTATGTTCACCTTGAGAGACAATTTTCTTTTATTTGTGAGGAAACTCTAGAGAAGTTGGAATTTTCTGACCTATTCCACCATCTTTCCAGAATTCTCCCCTATTTCTTTTTACATACAATCTACTGGATTTTTGTAAATCATTATTTTTTTTTATATTCTTATCTTTCTAAGTTTTGTTTCAAATTCTTTCTCTCCCTCTCATTCCTCCCAACTCATTGAGAAGACAAGGAAATTGATACTTATTAATTATATAGGTGAAATCATGCAAAACATATTTCCATATTAGTTACATAACAAAAATAATAATAAAAAAAGAAAATTATACTTGAATTTGCACTCAGAGATTCTCAAATCTTCCTTAGAATACAGATAACATTTTTTTTATTATAAATCATTTGGAATTATCCAAGATCATTATACTGATGAAAATAGTCAAATCTTTCACAGTTGAAAAATCATTGCAATATTGCTGTTACTGTGCACAATGATCTAGTTCTCACTTCAATATACATTAGTTCATAAAAGTTTTGCCATGTTATTTTTTTCTAAAACCATCCCCTTGTTATTTATTATAGTATCATAGTATTCCAACAGAATCATATGCTACAACATCTTCAGTCATTCCCCAATTGATGAGCATCTCCTTAATTTTCAAATTTTCCAACTCCAAAAGAATTACTTTAAATGATTTTGTACATGTATTCTCTTTTCCATTGATCTCTTGGTGGTACAGATCTAATAATAGTATTGGTGGATCAAAGGGTTAATTTTATAGTGTTTTGAACATAGTTCCAAATTGTTCTCTAAAATGGTTAAGGTAGTTTGCAATTCCATCAACAATGTACCTTTTTTTTCCTCATCCCTTCCAATATTTGTCATTTCTGATAGGTGTGAAGTAATAGCTCAGAGAAGTTTTAATTTGCAGCTCTCTAATCAATAGTGATTTAGAGAATTTTTTCATGAGATTGTAAATAGCTTTGGTTTCTTCTTTTGAAAACTGCCTGTTGATGTGCTTCGACTATTTATCAAACAGGGAATAGCTCTTATTCCCTATATTTTGAGGAATGAAGCCTTTATCAGAAATACATACATAGGCAGCCCTGTTTGTAGTGGCTAGAAACTGGAAATTGAATGGATGCCCATCAATTGGAGAATGGCTGGGTAAATTGTGGTATATGAATGTTATGGAATATTATTGTTCTGTAAGGAATGACCAGCAGGATGAATACAGAGAGGACTGGCCAGACTTACATGAACTGATGCTGAGTGAAATGAGCAGAACCAGGAGAGCATTACATACCTCAACAACAATGCTGTATGAGGATGTATTCTGATGGAAGTGGATTTCTTTGACAAAGAGATCTAACTCAGTTTCAATTGACAGAAGCAGCTACACCCAAAGAAAGAACACTAGGAAATGAATGTAAACTATTTGCATTTTTGTTTTTCTTCCCGGGTTATTTTTACCTTCTGAATCCAATTCTCCCTGTGCAACAAGAGAACTGTTTGGTTCTGCAAACATATATTGTATCTAGGATATACTGCAACATATTTAACATATATAGGACTGCTTGCCATCTAGGGGAGGGGTGGAGGGAGGGAGGGGAAAAATCGGAACAGAAGCGAGTGCAAGGGATAATGTTGTAAAAAAAATTACCTTGGCATGGGTTCTGTCAATAAAAAGTTATTATTAAAAAAAAATAAAGTGATGACAATATCAATGCTTTTTGACTCAGTGATTCCACTGCTAGATTTATTCCTGTAAGGCCAATGAGAATAATATAACCATATTTAAAATACATAAAGTAAACGAGATAGCAAAGAAAAAAAATAGAATCTAAAATTATATTATAAAGCAGCAGTCACCAAAAACCATTTGGTATTGGCTAAGAAATAGATTAGTTGATCAGTGGAAAAGGTTGGGTTCACATGACAGAATAGTCAACTATAGTAATCTAGTGTTTGACAAACCCAAAGATCCTAACTTTTGGGATAAGAATTCATTATTTGATAAAAACTGCTGGGATAACTGGAAATTAGTATGGCAGAAATTAGGCATGGACCCACACTTAACACCCTATACCAAGATAAGAATCAAAATGGGTCCATGACCTACGCATAAAGAACGAGACTATAAATAAATTAGAGGAACATAGGATAGTTTATCTCTCAGACTTGTGGAGGAGGAAGAAATTTGTGACCAAAGATGAACTAGAGACCATTACTGATCACAAAATAGAAAATTTTGATTATATCAAATTTAAAAGCCTTTGTGCAAACAGAACTAATGCAAACAAGATTAGAAGGGAAGCAACAAACTGGGAAAACATCTTTACAGTTAAAGGTTCTGATAAAGGCCTCATTTCCAAAATATATAGAGAACTGACTCTAATTTATAAGAAATCAAGCCATTCTCCAACTGATAAATGGTCAAAGGATATGAACAGACAATTTTCAGATGATGAAATTGAAACTATTACCACTCATATGAAACGAGTGTTCCAAATCATTATTGATCAGAGAAATGCAAATTAAGACAACTCTGAGATACCACTACACATCTGTCAGATTGGCTAAGATGACAGCAAAAAATAATGATGAATGTTGGAAGGGATGCGGGAAAACTGGGACACTAATGCATTGTTGGTGGAGTTGTGAACGAATCCAACCATTCTGGAGAGCAATCTGGAATTATGCCCCAAAAGTGATCAAACTGTGCATACCCTTTGATCCAGCAGTGCTATTACTGGGCTTATATCCCAAAGAGATACTAAAGAAGGAAAAGGGACCTGTATATGCCAAAATGTTTGTAGCAGCCCTATTTGTAGTGGCTAGAAACTGGAAAATGAATGGATGCCCATCAATTGGAGAATGGCTGGGTAAATTGTGGTATATGAATGTTAAGGAATATTATTGTTTTGTAAGGAATGACCAGCAGGATGAATACAGAGAGGACTGGCGAGGCTTACATGAACTGATGCTAAGTGAGATGAGCAGAACCAGGAGATCATTATACACTTCGACAGCGATATTGTATGAGGATGTATTCTGATGGAAGTGGATTTCTTTGACAAAGAGACCTAACTGAGTTTCAATTGATAAATGATGGACAGAAGCAGCTACACCCAAAGAAAGAACACTGGGAAACGAATATGAACTATTTGCATTTTTGATTTTCTTCCCGAGTTATTTTTACCTTCTGAATCCAATTCTCCCTGTGCAACAAGAGAACTGTTCGGTTCTGCAAACATATATTGTATCTAGGATATACTGCAACATATCTAACATATATAGGACTGCTTGCCTCTAGGGGAGGGGGTGGAGGGAGGGAGGGGAAAAATCGAAACAGAAGCGAGTGCAAGGGATAATGTTGTAAAAAATTACCCTGGCATGGATTCTGTCAATATAAAGTTATTATTAAATAAAATAAAATAAAAAATAAATAGATGCCCATCAATTGGGGAATGGCTAAACATGTTATGGTACATGAATGTAATGGAATATTACTGTGATGTTAGAAATGATGACTATATTAAAAAGTATATAGAATGAAGAAAAAAAAGAAACACACACATATAATATTTCTCCATTGTCACCATTTAGTAATATATAGGTTTCTTTATTATGTCTTTAAATTGGGTCTTTAAATTTTGGCCTTGGCTTTGGCTGAGATTGTAATAGAACTGAGGCAAGATAGAGATTAGAGAGTTTTTAATATTTTATTTGGATTTCTGAGAGGGAGAGATTTTCTGGGACCAAAAGGATCCATTTTTGGTCTCAGGACTGAATCAGACTTTTGTCTCAAAGAATCCAGCAACCAATGGGAGGTTCTCATGACATACATATACACGTGACTCTCAGCTCAGGTAGACAAAGGCAGGGGTGTGTAGTACAAATTCTGGTTAGTGGGAATCTCCAAGAAGGGACCATCAATCCAGTTTTGGCAGGTTGTGGGGTAGGACCATAAATTCTTACAAACTGGGAGTAAAGGAGATATTCAAACTAGATCCAGGAAGTCTGGACTTAGAGATAGAAGAGGATATCAATTAGGTATCTGAAATAGGACATCTGGAGTCTTATCTTTTAAAATGTCATAGTGGCTAGATCTGTATAGCCCTAATTATCTCAGTCCCAAAAAGCAGAAAAGGTGGATTGCAACCAGGGGGACTGAGGCAGGACAATTAGGGAAACTGAGGTAAGATAATTTAGAGGGCATTGTGGTACAACAAGATGATGATTGCTACACCTGCCTTTTTTACTTCAACTGAAGCATAATAAATAGATTTTGTTCCAGCCCTTTATTTGTCTCTGTGTGTGTTTTCGTTTCAAGTATGTCTCTTGTAAAGAACACATTGCTGGATTTTGGTTTCTATTCCATTCTGCTATCTGTTTCCATTATATGTGTCAGCTTACCCCATTTGCATTCACAGTTCTGATTATAAAAACCAGTATGAGTCTGATTTCCTCCTTCCTTCCTCCTATGATTTGGAGCTATTTTTCCATCTATCACTTGACCTATTAGGTCAGGTTTCCAAAGGACAACTAGTGTATCTCTCCTTTATTGCCTGAAAGGAATCTCAGATAACTATAATACTATCACTTACAAGTCCCTAGCAGTGTACTTTTCACTATGATTATTAGGGAATATCATTCAGTCAGACACAACATTTTTTAAAAGGGATTTACTTTTTCCTAATTTTGCATTAGGTTTCTATTAATGTATGATCCTTTTCTCCATCTCCCTTGTGGACTATTTGTATTGAGGGTAGACACTGACACAGGACCACCCCGGTTCATCAGATAAGGTGCTGTGCTCTATGACCAAAGCAGAATTGAATTAATTCAGAGGAAACACGAGATGTGCAAAATTAAAGAGTCTATCCCAATTTTCATAGGGACTGTTTGTGTCCAAATATTGTGTTCAGCATATTCCAAAATGCTGAAATATAATGAGAGAAGATGTGAAAGACTATAATGTGCACTTTAATTCAAGCCTGCTCAGAACTTATTTGGGCACTGCTTTTATCAGAAAGATCTAAAGATTTTATTTTGAAGAATTGCACGTGTTGAACCTATATCAATTGCTTGCTGTCTTGGGGAGGGGAAAGAGAGGGAGAAAAATTTGGAAGACAAGGCTTTGCAAAGGTGAATGTTGAAAAATATATTTGCATATTTTTTGGAAAAATAAAATAATATTAAAAGAAAAAAATTAAAATATCTAAAGTTTTTCTTATTTTTAATATGTATTCTTTTTTTGCCTTCTTTTGCTACTGCCCTCTTCTGTGTTTATTGGTTCCTCAGACTTAGCTTAAAAAAGGCCAAAATCTCCCATTTCATCTAAGGCCATCTCCAGTTGTTCTGATCCATATCTGGCCACTGGACCCAGATGGCTCTGGAGGGAAAAGTGAGACATGTGACTTTGCATAATGCTCCCTCACTTAAATCTAATTCACAAGTGTGTCATGGCATTGAATGGAACAGTGGATGAAGTTTTCTCAGTTTGAGACTAACTCACATGATCCTTAATCCTCTGAGCTAGAAGATCAGACTCTTACTCAGTGAAGATACAGGAAGGGACATGACCCGCAGGAAGCAGACAACATTGGGGACCATTGGTCAAGGATGGTTTCGTCCTTTTAGTCTATCCAATGAAAAGGCCTGGGTCTTTTCCTATTTAAGCAGGTATTCTACTTTGGGCTTGTCTGATCTAGCACATGGTAGGAGCTGGGATACCTCCTGGGTGTGCTGAGTCTCTCCCTGCAAGGATTAAATAAAGGCTTTCTTTTTATACCTGAAAATGTCTCTGATTAGTTAATTTGGGGAAGGGGGTCTAGCACTCACCCCAGACAGCATCACTTCTCTGATGTCATGATTCTTTTTGAGAAAGAAGGACCAACAACAACATCCTAGTTATCAATGTGGGAAATAATAGCGACATTTCCCCCTTTCTCTCCTAAAAGAAGCATGTTGTCCTTTTGTAAATTTTGCCTTTATTTTTGGTTTTGTTTTGTTTAGGTACAACTAAATACTATAGGGAAGTATTATGCATGCAGGATTCGATAATGACAAATAAGGAAGCTTGAGTTTCCTAATGAGGAAAATGAAGAAATCACATTTGATGAACACTTTTGAAGTCCCTCCAGCTTGATCTCTAGGGTTCTATGATTCTAATCTTTAGCCTGTTTTGTGGTTCATATTGGCTCCTGTTGGCTGATTGAGCAAACACATTCTGTAACACACCAGTGCATGCTGAAAATCTAAACTTTTTCTCAGAAATACTGGCTCCAACTATTTTATTGCTTTCAATTTGCTGTCTATGGAGAGTTCAGTACCCATTATGGAGATTAAGGCATTTGATTTGAATATCTAACACAATACTTTGCATATAGTGAGAACTTAATAAATTTTATTAGATACTTCTTATAATTAAGATAAAATTTAAATTTAAATTATGTTTTTGGGTAGATAGTACAAGCTAAAACAAATTCTTTCCTGCCAATAGAAGATTGGGAGTCTCTGACATAAAATTTACAATAGTCTGCTTAATTCTTTTTCTTTATACTAGAAAATATTTCACAATTTCTAGGGATAGGGGAGAAAAGAGAATCCTGCACTTTTTCAGATTCATCCATTTACTGAGTGTGAAATTTATGTGTGAGAAATAACTAAAAGATTTTCAATAGAAGCTATGAATAATATGTGGAACGGTATCATCCACAAAAATAATAAGAGACTCTTAGAGAAAGAAAAAGCAAAAAAGAGTTTATTACAGTCTCCTTAGAAAAGGCATCTCTCCGTCTAACAAGATGTTTGCCAGTGAAGGGAGTGCAAAGCATAACTTCTAAACACAAGATTAAATAGCCTAAACACAGAAGACTCAGAAGCTCCCACACTCCCAAGCTGACCTTTTCTCCCATTGTTTGGAGGTGTCCAGGCTTATATTTTAATTGTGGAAATCTAACCAGAAACAAAAGAATACAAGTCTTAATTTATTTCCCTAGACAAGCGAGCAAGTATAAAATTCAAAGCCATCATCATCTTTAAAAGAAGTCCTTAAATGCTAATTAAAGGGTTGTGGGAAAAGTGGAGGGGACAACACCTGCAACTTTTGGCTACAGCTCCATCCTAAAAGTCTCAAGTCACAATTAAAGTATAGTTTAAGGATATATTCCCATGAGAGCATCATCACTCAGTTCATTACTCATAGTAATATAAAACCAATGTGTGTACTGAAGACATTATTGTTCTTTCTTCCACAAATCTTTCTATATTATTCACTGAGTTAACAAGCCCTATAATCCCATATTAAAATTGTTATTAATTAAAAATCTGAATATAATTGTTAAAGAGATCACACAATTAGTATGTAAAAAAATTAGTTTAGTCATTCTGTTTTTCATTTTAACAGTGCTACTTGAGCTTCCTGACACAGTGATAAGCTATTGTACTTTTAGAACACAAAATATTCAGGATTTGCATAACACATGCTTTTGATATCATACTAAGATACACACAAATTGTATAGAAATTGTCAATTTCTATAAAGTAAACTGATGCACAGATCAGATTAGCCAGTTTAATAAACTGATTTTTATAGCAAAATCTAAAATTTAGGAGATTCTGATATTCAGTTCACTTTTCTACCATTTAGCACTTTTTCTGATTATGTCAAGTCAACCAGCATTTGTTAGCTTTTACTTAGTGCCAATCATTGTGTTAAAAACTGGGAATAAAAATAGAAGTTGAAAGAATGACAGCCCCAGCCCTCAGCAATCTTGCATCCTAATGGAGGAGGGATAATACTTCAAAGGAAGTGGAAATTGGAGAGTAAAGATAAGATACTCCAAACAGACATAATAGAAAAAGTCTGGGGAGTCAAGAGTGAAACCCAGAAAAGAATAAAGACTTGGTGACCCTAGACCCTTTCTTTAAATTGAGGGAAAAATAAATAATAATCTTTTTTGATGAACAGGAATATTTTCCTAACATAACTTCTCTTTCAAAGAAATGTGAAAGACATAATGGGCATTCAAGTATTTGGTGATGATAAATTTAATCTAATCTGGATTTTTCATGGAGGAGAACAAAAATATTAATTATACATATTTCAAAAAGAATTTATGTGAAAGTAAACTTATCCTAAAAATAAATTTCTTACATATTAATTATACATATTTCAAAAAGAATTTATGCCAAAGTAAATTTATTCTAAAAATGAATTTCTTACAAAAGTTTTTATATGCCAACTGAAGATGTTCTATTTCAGTCCAGAGACTTTATTAAGATTTACTTCTCATTATCATTAGAACAACCACCTGGCTTTTGAAAACCTCTGAAACTGTTTTGATTTCTTGGTCTACAAGAAATATAGAAATGATCCTGAGTGTCAAAATAATTATAATGAGTTATTATCCATCTTTAGAAGATAAATTCAATTTTTTAAATGTCTTCTTATGTATTGATAGACTGAAGCTATTTTGATCCAGGAAAAGTAATCTAAGTGTGAAATCTTAACTCTTTTAAAAAAATAATTTAATCTCTTTTCCATTATTCAAACTTAAAACTTGATCCTAGAGCACTACTTCCATGAAATTGATGTTAATCCTTGGTGGGAACTGACTTTTCCCTTAACTGTCAATCTTTTGCTAAGATTTTTCTTGATAGTCCCATTTCTCCATTGAGGATGAATCTAGTACAAGACAGCCTTTCAGAGTTATCTGTCTTCATTTATTTATTCAATTCTACTTTTTATGGATGGGAGAAAAGATATGTCTCCCACTAAGAAGTATCTGTAGCAACTGCTTGGCCTTTCTAGACCATTAGCCTAAGACTTTAAAGTGGGTAGAAATCTGTCCTCTTTCTGGTTATATAGAATTGGAATTGCAAATGTCACAAAGCATTCCTGCATTCAAGGGGTCCCCAGAAAAAGAGGAAACCATCTCATTTGATATTATATTTGTTTTTAAAAAAAAAAAAAGAAAAAACATTCTTTCCTTATTTTCTTATTTAATTCGCCAGAATTAAAGGATAGGAGCAGTATGGTAAAAATTAATAGCGTACTGGATTTAGAAAGAGTTGAGTTCAAATTCTATTTCTGGCTAGTGTTACTGGACACAGTCACTTATCTTGCCCTTGGGAAAGAAGAAGAATCTGAGCCGAGTTTAGAAAGCAGTCATAGAAGCTAAGAGGAAGAATAAACTATGATTTTTCATTAAAATTTAAAATATAAATATTTTAACAAAATAAATATAGCATTGATTATGTTAGTGTGTTTTTCATAAGTCAATATGCAGTCTGATAGGGATAGCTTCCTTTAACTCCCAATTAGTCTCTCTGAGACTCAGTTTCCTAAAGTGGAACAAGAAGGGATAAATAAGAGTTTTGCTAAGATTCCATATAGTCTTAACTACATAAGCTTTAAAATTAAAGCATTATAAATGTACAACATGTTTCTACAATAAGCTATGTGTCTAAATATTGAAGACAATTTTAAGTCAATTCTTGTTTTGGGTGGAGGAGAGTTAATAATCCACTTTTAAATATGGTAGAATAAATTCATTAACAGCAAAAGAGGGAGTAATCCTGCAGTGTAGTTTATTGGAAAAAGAACTAGAGGCTTTTGAATTACTACCCCAGAGGCCCTTGAATTGTCTCCTACCCTTATTAGACATGGCAGTGGAAGAAATTCATGATTACCCTTAAGTATCAGTTTCCTAACCTATAAAATGTGATTGGTACTTTAACCATCCTGTAGAATTGTTGAAAGGAATGTTGTGATTCTGTAAAGAAAATCCTTTGGAAAGTCACAATATCATGGAAAGAGTCCTAGATTTTAAATCATAACTCTAGGTTTTGAAACTCAGTTTCATCCTTAATAACTTGGACCAGTCATTCAAACTCTTCCAACTTTAGTTTTCTCCCTATAAATACCTCCCTATTTCTATAAATTATTGAGTCCTATTAAAATGTCTGTTGAACAAGATCTTGTTCTCTATAGTTCTCAATGTAAGGAATTCCCAATGAAAAAAAATATTTTGTGTACCTTAAAGCCTTAAAGAATTATCAAGAACACTGTGAGAACATAAATAATATACTCAGGGTTCCATAATCAATATGTAGTAGTAGAGGTCATGACTTCCTGACAAGAGGAAGGCTGTATTTCTGCTGTTTTCTATGTTCATAATATTCAATGACTGTTGATACAATTAAACTATAAGCCAATATGTAAACATGAAAAATTGTTCTTAGAGAGATAACCACCATATATTAGGCTCAGAACTAAAGTGACTATAAGTGTCAATGGATGCTGCTTCATCTCTTATTTCCTGACCTCCACTTGAAGTTGTCAGGGTGTATTTTCTAATACAATGGCACCTCATGGCGGTAACTTAGTGCATCTCTAAGTTCTTTATAATGCAATGCCATCCCTGCACCTGCCCCCAGAAAACCTTTAGCAAGCATATCTCCAGGGGTTTATGACAACTTCCATTCCCTCTTGCAGAATAGAAAACCACTATATATAATAATGCATTTCCTGGGAGGGAAAATATTCTTGAAAGCAAAGGGAGAAAATAGTTTGGATGATTTAGCTATTTGCTTTCCAGTCTATTGTGCTCCAACTGATAAACAGAGGGAATTTTTTTTTTTTTTTCCCTAACAACCCTGAATACCAGCTCTTGCCACAGATTCTTTATAAATAGAAGCATCCAGTAAGCCTTTGCCATGTGTTCTGGGCAGTGCTAGTGGAAACCATTAAAAATAGAAATAGTCACACATCCATATAAAATACAACACTCTCTTTCCTCATTTTTCATACAGTGACTTTTTGGATTTATGGAGTGCAATTGAGGAAATTTTAATTCTTAACTTTTTAGGACTATGTAGAAAATAATTGTGTAATTCTCCAGGAAACACAATAGTTTCCTTTTCATATGTCATTGACTTCTTGTGAATGGGATTATGTAGTGGTAGGTGGTTGTAATCACAGCTTTACTAAAAGTTTGGAATTTTTGAATGTGTGTCTCCTTTCACTTCAAGTTATTTAGATCATCCCCATCTCTATCCTTTTCCCTTCAGAAAAAGCTCTTGATTTTCACAGCTTTTGCTGGAATAGGACCAATAATTAAACATAAATGACTTGAATTTCAGAATAAAGTTAATGGATATTCATAAATATTGACCTTCATTTTAGCTGAAATAGTACCACATGGATTGGAAATTTTTTTCCTTTTCTAAAAGTTTGATTGTAAGCAGGTTGACAGAGAATCATGTGAATGGCCATGCTTTTTCTTTCTTTCTTTTTTCTTTTGTTTTCTTACCATGAAATTTCACCCAAGGGGTATTAATTAGCATCATAACCTCTAGGTTTTCAGATTGATTACATTTATCTATGTATCTATATTTAAAGTACAAAGGAATAAACATGGTGAAAAGTAATTGCTCTGTTGCCCTAGGGAAACAGATTAAGAGAATTCTGAATTAAGGAGAAATGACTGGGTAGTAATCCCTTTTATTAGCTACTGAAGGAAATAAATTTATCTTTTTTCTGCCTAAAAAAAGAAGCTTGTTATGAACCATGAGGTCAAAGGACTTTGGAAAATGTACTTAGAAGCTGACTAGCGGGAAAGTTTCTACTCTCCTTAGGGTTCAATTATCTCTTTAACGGCTATATCTTTTTTGGAACAAAGGCACATACTTAATAACATTTATTAAGCACTTAAGGTATGTAAAGTGGGTATAAAGGAAAGGGAAAAGAAAACAAAAACGTGATAACATGGCTCCGAGCTATTCCCATTCTAATGGGGCAGACACGAAGGAATAGCTTTGATACAAGATATAAATATTATATTTGGAAGTTAATCTTAAAAGCAGAGGTTCTGGAGGTAGACTGGGAAAGATTCCCTGAAGAAGAAATAAGAGCTAGCTGAATTGTTGAAGCAAGTCACAGAAGCTCGCAAGCAGATTAAAATGTAATTAGGAAATGTATAACAAAATAAAAATATAATATTACATAAATAATGTTATTGTATGATTTTATCCTGCCAGGAATCAGTTTCTGTTTGAGTTTGACACTACTTGGAATATTAAAGAGTATATAGGAAATAGTAAATATAAGAAGATTAAAAAGATAGCAAGGGGACAGGTTGTGAAAAGATTTTAATGACTAACAGGATTTTATATTTAATCCTGAAGATTTAATAAGGAACCAGTGGAATTTATTGACTGCTGACGTACTTTGATAAGACTTGAATTTTTAGGGAAATCACTTTGGTAGCAGAGTTGGAGGTTGGATTACAATAGGGTTAAACAAACTAACACAGCCAATTTGAAATATTCTGGAAATTTCTGATCTATACCACCAATTTCCCAGAATGCAAGTCTAAGAGAAAACAAACTAGTGACCATGGAAGTGGAGAAAAGGGTCCATACTTATAAGAGATGTAGAGATAGAAACACAAAGATGCAACTGCTATCTGGAGATCAGTGATGAGAGCAATGGATCTATAATAAAAACCAGGTAGTGAACTTAAGTGACTGAAAAGATAATGGGGCCCTCAAAAGGATAAGGGTCTTCTATGTTTGGCTACTCCTGGTCTCCCAAGCCACCCTGGGGGGAGGAAGGGGTCAGCTGTGCATTTGCAGGAGACCAGGGGTGAGACTGGATATTCTGAGAGGGGTTTGGCAGACCAAGTATAAGTTTTATGAAATATGGTTCAAAGTTATTTGTGAATCTTGAAGTTTAAAGTTTTTTTTTTTAAAAAGTGACTTAAAGACAAGCAACAAGAAAGATTGGTTTGCAAAAGGAATTAATAGTTTAAATGGAGCACCAAGTTAGAAGGGTTACTGGTTTGAGAGTGTGTAAAGTATGTCAGAGAAGGTTTGAGCAAGTAGGCATTGGGAGGGACAGAGATGGGACAGAAAGAGATGGTGTGAGAAAAGGAGGAAAAGAGAAAAAAAATGGCTTCCCAGAAATAGGGAACAAAAAAGGCACAAACCTCTAGTGAATTTGTCATTTGCCAAGGGAAAGGAGAACCCCCATGAAGTTGTGATCTGTCTTTAGCTGGCAGATTGGATCCTGGGGGAAATGGCACCCTAAAAAGGTTAGCTATGAGAAGTTGGGGTCCCGAAGCATGGTGATGTTGTGCCACAGTTATCTTTTAATGTTTCCCTAATTGTCCTATTCAGTTACCCTGCCTCAGGTTATAACTATTCCCTCCCTCTTAATGTTTGATAGGATAAAGATCTTTATCCATTTTAGACATCATTAGAATATCAGGAGCCTCTCCAGTACCTCCCTCCATTATGTCATCCTAGATGCTTCCCCCAATTAGGTCATCCTCATCCAAGTACCTTCCCCATTTTGTCATCCATTCTTGTTACTCTATAAAAGAATTTTGTATCCAACATTCACTGCTGGATTCTTGGAGACGATAGTCTCATTCAGCCCTGAGACCAAACCATGGATCCATCTGGTCCCAATAAATCTTTCCCTTTCAAATAAATTATTAATTTTTTCTCTAATCTCTATCTTGTAGAATGGGAGAAGGATGACCACATGGAAAAGGCCCTTGTCAGGTGAGAATGTAATCCTCCTTCCCCCATTAAGTATGGTGGCTTTTTAACAAACTGCAGCTGGTTCAAACATTAATTGCTTCTACTGTTTAAAGAAACAGCTTACATTTACATGGTGTTAATAATAATGTTTTATTTTTATTTTTCAAGCTTATAGCTGCTATAAGAAGTTTGTTGGAATTGTAAGTTTTCTGAAAGCAATTTGTTTCTACTAAGATATCCCATCTGTCTTCAGCAAATTATTTAATGTTTATTTAAGTGCATAATAGTCTCCTTGTTTAAGGAATATGATTAAAAAAAAAAAAAAAACTAGAGCAGAATTTTAATCTGATCTGATAATTTGATAGGGTTATTTCCAAAAGTTTGTTTGTTTATTTTTGGGTTTTTTTTTTTTTTTAGAATGAAGAGAGTATTAATGTTAAATCTGAAAGTTTCTTTTATGTGGAAACAGGATGGACAATATACAATTTAGAATATTTCTCTGTATTGGTATTTTAAAAGCAAAATGATCTGTGTAATATTGAACTTAGAATGATCTACTTAGATATGAAGAATAAGCAGTATAAGCTGTGAATTTTCTAGGATGAATCTCTTACTGTGATCCCCATTAGAATGAAACCTCTTGAAAGCTTGAAGTGTTGCATTTATTTGTATTTGTATTTGTATCCCTATCTCATATTCTTGGCACATGTTAGGTGCTTAATAGAGATCTGCTTACTTGATTAATCCCTTAGTGGAATGGATTGCTACATTAGGTTTCAGGTCCCACCTCACTGGTGCTCTTCATTCAAAGGCTGGATGACCACTAGTTTACATATACTTTAGAAGAGTTTGTTATTCAATTGTGGATTGGAATAAAAATCATCAGTGTCCCTTTCACCTCAGAATCTGTAATTCTAGTATTGTTTTGAAATGTCATTTGAATTTGAATCTAAAATTGGAGGTTTGAACTCTACGGACTTCAACGGATTTCCTACATGCTATGATTTTAATTTTTTTTTTTAAATGTATTTATGTGTTCTCTTTCTAAGTGGATTGTGCATTTGTATGGAGCAGAAATTGTATAGTGCTCTATGTTTGTTAGGTGCTCCAAGTGCCTTCAACATAAATTAGCATTCAATAAATATTTGTTGGATTTTTAATTTTTACTTAAAATATCATAAATCATCTTATTACTTTTATGTAATATATAAACAATTTGATTGTACATCATTATCTGTCCTTTCCATTATCTCAATGCAATATAAAACAAATTCATTAGTGTATTTTTGTAGTAATTAATCCATCAGACAAGAAGTGTAATGTGTAGGTAACAGAAGAATAAATTAAAAAAGGTACCTACTAGAAGCAATGAGTTTAAAGGAGGGAGAGGACCACAGTGGCCAAAAAGCACTTGCTTAAAAAGTTGCTTAAAAGTTAATTCTAGAAAATGGAGAAGAAACAGTTATAAAGAAAGTGGTTGAAAAGAAGATTTACCCTTCAGGGTATAAAAGGCATTGTTTTTCTTTTATTATGTGATATTCACCATTCTCAATTTTAATTGTATTTGAAAATTATAAAGGGCTTAATGATCTTAAAATCACTTCTCACCAGGTCTAAAATCCATCATAAGAGTTCCAAAATACGGAATATAGATTTTTATTGGGTAGTCACAACAAGAAGTCATGCTATCTAACCATATCAAGCTTCAAAACGTGTTGAAAATACCATTGAAAATAATTGAAAACAATCACTGCTTACAGGATAGTAAATTCAAGTTGGGATATAGGTAGGAGTCAGAAGAAGTAGTTAAATGTATGACCTGCTCTCACACTCAGGCAAAGATGTGGTGATTTGTTTTTTCCATTCTGGAATTAAACATCAGATTTCTTTAGAGCTAACATTAAGAATGAATTTAAAGAAATGATTAAAAACACATTTAATGTATTCTTTGAACTCTGATATTTCCAATGCATTTTAATTTTAAGAGAACTTATAAAGCATATTTGTTTGTTGTTTTCATTTAAAAAAAGGAATTTCTTTGTGGATTTCTTCCTCTGCAGATGACACATATTTTGCAATGTTCTTTCCCAAATGACTTTTGCTAAATGATTATTGTCCTTGCATTCAGTCAAATACTATTAAATATAGATTGATGTAAGTTCACTATGGAATTTTAAATCTAAACAAAGGATATTTTTTAAAAGACAAAATACTAATTCACTTAGAAATTTTCTACTATACCATGGTCTTGAATATACTTAGAGCCCTATTTTAAGTGACTCTAACCATATGGCAAATTCCTTTTTGCTTTTATGAAATATTTTTTGAATTGCAGATTAAAACAACATACAAGAATTTCATTTTTACATTCTTTATATTGGGAAAAAAACACTGAAAATATGACAAGCTGCTAAGTATAATGGAAGGAGTAAAAATTGTTCAGTGAAGTGTCAATGATGGTAGATGATTTTTTCATAACAAACATTTTTTTAACCATTTAAGCAGGTCAAAAAGTATAGTTAAGCTTACCACAATAATGCAAAAAGGAATGAATGTGCATGCTAGTCTCTATCTTCTCAATTCAAAGAACCACCTGCAAAAATGTATGAACTTTGAGAACATTTAAAGGGGCACAATTCTGCTGACTATGTAATCAGTATTCACATTTGTCCTTTTGTGTCCATCAAGTGTCTTTTACTTTGAGAGTTTTTTTTTCCTCCCAAAGGCTAAGTACTCTCTCATTTTGCCCAGTGTGCATTTCTTGAGACTGATAAACTATAAATTTCCTAGCAGCCTGTAACCTGGAAAGTTGCCTCTGAGTAGTTGTAAGCATTAGGCGGTGTTGCTTTCATCTGCTGAGTCTGAAGATGCCTAATCTTAGGAACATGTTGTAAATGAATATATTAGCATAATAACATCAAAGTACAACCTCACTTTAAAAATATATTCAGTCCAGTCCTCTAACTTGCCAATGAAGAGGATGGGTGACATAAGTCACACAGAAGGACATCATATTGTGTTTATATTTGGGTGGAAAATTCAGCTCTAGTTACAACAAAAAGAGCCAATGTAAGATTTTTTTTTTCCCTATGAGGATTTGGAAGTAATGTAGTCATGCCCTACAGATCTGTAACAGGAGAACTGGGCTTATTATATACCATCTGTTTTATTAATTAAATAAATTACACTCATTTTGTTAATGACATGATGTGAACAGATAGGGGAAAAAAAAAAACAAAAACTCTTACAAGTATTTTTTGGTAATTTTCTCCTGAAATATAAGACTTTTGTTAGAGTGATACATTTTCTCTCTCCTAGAAGTTCTCATGGATTCTTATAGAAGCTATTTTCTTTAATATTTTTCTCAAAAATATTTCATTTTTCCAAATGCACGTAAAGATAATTTTCATCATTTATTTTTAATGGATTTTGTGTTCCAAATTTTTTATTCTCTCTCTTCCCCTTCTTTGTCCCCTTTCCCAAAAGGCAAGCAATTTGAGATAGGTTAAATATGTTCATATCTGTATTGTCATGTTGTGTAAGAAAAACCAGACCAAAAGGGAAAAAAAGCCACGAGAAAGAAAAAACACATAAACAAAAAATTGTAAAAATACTATGCTTCGGATCCATATTCAGTCTCCACAGTTCTTTTCCTGGATGCAGATGGCATTTTCCCTCCCAAGTCTATTGAAATTCTACTGAAATACTCCATTGCTGAGAAGAGTCAAGTCTATCACAGTTGATGATCAAATAATCTTACTGTTACTGTGTACAATGTTCTCTTGGTTCTGTTCACTTCACTATGCATCCATTCATATAAGTTTTTCTGGCTTTTCTGAAATCATACTGTTCATCATGTCTTACAGAACAATAATATTTCAATAAAGAATGAAATAAAGGAATCTATTTTATTAGTTTCATTTTAATCATGTTAAAAATTTGCATTAACAATTTTACATTGTTGAAATTAATCCATTTTCTGATTATAGTATAAAGCTGGAAATATTTTAAATTCTTTTCATCTAAAATACTGTTTGAAAATAACAAATAAATGTGAATAGTCCAAAGACAAATCGTGTACAAGAAAATAATAAAAATATTCATGCATGTATGTCTCTTATGAATTGCATAATTGGGCTCAACTGATATCTATAAAGAAGAAATATATTTTCAGATTAATTTTGTACAAGTCCTTAGGATAAATTTCTTCTAATACCTGTTGTACATTAATTGCAATTTATCTTGAATTTAATTTAATATGTAGTTTCCCTCATGAAGTTCTTTTTTCAAGTTAGAATTTTGATCAGTTAGAAAAACAAGATACTAATTTATTCATACATTCTCATTCCTCTTTCCTTTTTAACTATTTAGGTGGATTTGTGCATATTTTTGCATTAGAAAAGGCAGCATTATAACACATTAACATCTCATTCAATCACTGATTTATAATTTTAAACACAGCAGATCTTACTTTACTGTTTCTATTCTTCACTAAAATAAATTGTATCTTCAGTCCCAATAACTTTTATTTGTTTTTAATTTTCAATTTCAAATCATAACATTAAAAACCTATCTACTCTTTTTTATTGGTGGCTTGTTAAAAGGGGAAAAATAACTTCTTGTTCTAAATTCTGGAGCTAAATTTTAAAATTTGTGGAAGAAAAAATGCTTTGTTGTTTTTAGTGGACATTTAAAAAATTTATTTAAAGATTGTCTTAAGTAAAGTGTTGCTCTAATGCTTCATCATTGCTTTTTTTTTTTAATAACTTTTTATTGACAGAACCCATGCCAAGGTAATTTTTTACATTATCCTTTGCACTCACTTCTGTTCCAATTTTTCCCCTCCCTCCTTGCACTCCCTCCCCCAGATGGCAATGCTTCATCATTTCACCAAAGTGATATCAGGGTGGATGCCCTTCAGTTAGGGGATGAATGAATGTAATGTTATATGAATATAAGGGAATAGTAATATTCTTATTTTATAAGAAATGATGAGCAAGGCTGATTTCAGAAAAGACTGGGAAGACTTACAGCAACCCACGGTAAGTGAAGTGAGCAGAATCAAGAGAACATTTTACACAATAACAGCAAGTTTAAGTGATGATCAACTGTGATATATTTGGCTCTTTTCAACAATCAGGTGATTCAACACAATTCCAATAGGCTTGTGATGGAAAGTGCCATTCACATAGAGATAGAGAACTATGAAGACTGAATGAGGATAAACATATAGTATGTTCATCTTTGTTGTTGTTTGTTTACATGCTTTTTATCCCTTTCTCATGTTTTTTTTTTTTTTTTTTCCTCAGCATGATGAATATGGAAACTCAGTTAGAAGAACTGCACACATTAAACATATCAGATGGCTTTCTTTCTTTGGGAAAGGACAGGAGGCAAAAGCGGAATTTTAGAACACAAGGTTTTGCAAAGGTAAATGTTGAAAACTATATTTGCACAAATTTGGAAAAAATAAAATACTATTAATTAAAAAAAGAGTCCAATTTTTTAAAAGTGACCTCAGATCATCAAAGAAAATGCCAACAAAATGAGAAATTTGATTAATATAACAAACCTAAAAATATATGCTTTAAGGTGTTTTGAGAATAAATTATATTTCTGTCATACAGAGACTGGCCCAAGTACAGGAAGTTTCAATATTTTGTTAGCCATCAAATGATATTTTGTTTCACTTGTAACAACTCAGAAAGATCATGGCTGACTTCATCTTTGAAAGTGGGAACATCTACAAAGAAGTAATAGTTTATCCTTGAAGAATTGAATTATGATTCTGTCCAAAGAATCTTAACTCAGTCCTTATAGGTTAAAATATAGAATAGTTCTTACTCAGACCAAATGAAACCATGCATTTAAAAAAAATAAGATATTTACTTTCAAATCAGTAATTTACCCACTGAGAAGAATCTGATAGCATCAGATAGTTTTACAAGTTGTTCAAAAACCTTCAAAAACTTTATGTTCAAACAGATTCAGACAAGTCATTGATTTCATAGCAGATGACAAAAATTTGGGAAATTAATTTCAATTTTCATTTTTATCTCAATATTGGTAATGAAGAAGAGGAGAAAGAACCATAAGAAAATTCTTTATAAATATTAATTCAGCACATTCTATATGTATTTTTTCTATATATTGAATTTACAATAAATCTAAACTCCTGAACTCAGACTGAAGGCTTACTCTATGAACTTGAATACTTATAGTTATACTATATTTGATTTCTCTAATAAGGAATATGCTTTTGGTAGAAGAAAAAGTGTTCTAATATTAAGGATACCTAGTTAAGTCTAACCTTTGTCATTGATTAACTATGGGGTCTTATGGAATTAATGTAAAAAAAACAGAAATTAAAATTCAGTTCCTTTTCTCACTCCATTTATGATATTAATAGGCAAATTACCTAATCTTTCCAAGTTTCAGTTTATTCATTAGCAAAGTGGAAATGATAACACTCATACTATCTACCTCATGACATTTTATGGAAAGATTTTTGCAAATTATAAAATTTTCATGTGTATATTTTAAAATATTCAGAGCTAGAGATATTTTAAAAGTAACACCTTCTAAATTACTTATGAAGTTTTAAAGCTATTTTAACTTTAATCTTGATAAATATTTCCCATGACAATATGTGTTCTACCTGACAATGTAACTTTATTTAAGAGATTAAAGTAGTAGACTTGGTTTTTAGCTTAAACATGAAAACAGTATTTTGACTTAAAAAAATTCATGTATTTGTAAAATAATTTTAAAGATATTTAAATATCTCTCTACATATCAAGCAAGGTATATCACATCACATTTTTTTCTCCTTCATAAAATTCCAACTGCCCTAAAAGTACCATTTTCTTCATAGAAAAACCACTTAAATGCAATAACATCATATAGAGTAAGAGATCTTGATTTAGGATCCAATGACTTCTAAGTGATCCATGAATAGAATTCAAGTTATCTGTGATTCTTGATGGGTAAAAAACATGTTTCTGTTTTCACTAATTTCAAACTGAAATTTGGCATCTTTGTCAATTATGTGAAAACATTATTATGAGGGGTCTAAATTTTTGCCAGAGTAGTTGATATGTTTGCAAATTATTTTTGAATTTTTAATAGAACTAGAATCATATCATATTTTAATGAACAAAATGAAAAAGAAATTCTTGACATCCTTGCTATAGAACAAAATAAAAGAAATGTACTGAGGCAAAAATTCTGGCATCAGTAAAATTTTATTTAGTTCTATTTAATACTTAACAGAGAATCTATGTTGTATAGTGGACAGAAAATTAACCTCAATGCCAGAAAGACCTGGATTCAAGTTCAACCTTAGATATTCACTGGCTAGGTAATTCTGGGCAATTCATTCAACTTTCCCTTCTGTAGGCAATTCTCTAAAATTCTAAATTTTGGAGTTCTTTATATCCATAAAATAAAAGATCTAGTCCCTCACTTAATGTTCCTAGCATTGTTGTAAGATCAGGTAGTAATTTATAAGATATGATTCCTATCTTCAAGGTAATAGAGTTTTATAAAGAAAAAGCAGGTTTGGGAACAGAACAGAATAAAGAAAGCACGAGGTAAAGGAAACAAGAGGAAGTCAGAACAAAATAATATTGTTCCCTAAGATGGAAGAGGGTTTTTATTTGTTCTTCTGGATCTCAAAGGGAAAAGAGAGGTAAATTTGGGCACTGATATAAAGAAATATTTCTAACAATTATACAGGTCAAAAATGAGATGTGCTGCCTTGGGAATTTATGACTTTCCCATCTCTGAAAATGGTCAATCAGAAACTATTTGTCACAAACTATGTCACAAATACTGTAGAGAAAATTCCTTTTTAAATACTATTATCTTTTTGAACATCCAGCACTGAAATCCTATGCTTTTATGGTTAAGTAAAAATATATACAAATACATTATATACACATAGATATGTACATATCTATACACACACACACCCACCAGCACACACACACATATATATACACATATATCAATATACTTGTTTCCTTTTTGTTTTTTGTTTTATTTTTGAGTAGTAAGTATGAACTATTTTATTGAGACAAATCTTTCAAATAAAGCAGTATGGGATCATCTTGGTGGCATAAAGGGTAGAGCATCATCCCTGGAGTCAGGAAGACCTGAGTTAAATTTGGCCTCAGAAACTTAGTATCTAAGTGACCCTGGTTAAGTCATTTAACACCAATTGCCTCCAAATATATATATATATATATAATATATATGCATATACATATATATATATATAAACAAACTATTTCATAAAGATACTGAAATTTGTTATAATTTTATATTTTTCATCGCAATAATTTTTTTTTGTTTAATCTGTCCAGAGCATTGTGGTAGAAGAAAATCTATTTATTGATATAAACCAATAGTGTTTCAGTATCTAAAAACATCTGAGAATAACTAAAGAACCAAATGACTATTCAGTTTTGCTGCGTGACATTTCTGCTCTCTAATAGTATATGCCCGAGGCACATACTAAGATTTTCCTGATCATGTGACTGACTGATTCACTCCACTCTGGCATGCTATTTCAATAATGAAAAAAATTTTTATCAAATATAATCTTTTAAAACAATAACAACAACAACAAACAGCAACAACAATAACCAGGGCAGTTAGGGGGTGCAGTGGATAGACCACCACCCATTTAGTCAGAAGGACCTGAGTTCAAATCCAACTTCAGACACTTAACAATTCCCAGCCGTATGACCCTAGACAAGTCACTTACCTCCAATAGCCTCATACACACACAAAAAAGAAAAATAACCATATGACAAGAATGAAAATTAAACCAAACTGGATTTGTTGACAAGAAATATCTAAGGAGGATAAAGACAAGGGATATTTTTAGAAATGAAAATTATATAAAAGCAAAAGATATTAATAAAGGTTTAAATTTCTGATGGAATGTTTCACTGTGTTTCTTGCTAATTCATTATATAAAAACATTTAATTCTGGAAAGCAAAGCAGTGCCTTAACAGCTCTCCTCTAACAAAATGCCTTCCATGCATATCTTAAAATTATAATGATTTCATAACTAACATAACATAATTCAATTACTCAGATTATCAATATGAAATGAAGTACTAAATAGAAAGATGTATGCACAATAACAGTGTTTGTCAGCATCTTGACAGATACCGAGTGCTAAGAACAAATGAAAAAGGGATTCCCTATAGATAGTAAGGTTCTTTTGGGATGATAACCTTGTATCGCTTATGTGAAATTCGATACCATTGCCCAGTGATCCTAAATGAGATCCCTTCCTCATCCAAAAAGGTGAGGTTTAACTATCCATATTGGGAGGAAAGAGAAGAAGGAAATGAGTGACAAATGTCTGTTTTCCAGAATATGATATGAAATTTTAAGGAGAATTGATAGATACTGAGGTTGGACAACACACTGAGCCTAGAATTGAATAGGAGAGGAAAGTGGGTTAGATGGATTTGGAAAATCATTTAATATTCTAATAATCAGCTTATATCTGAAGCAAAAGCCCAACTTTTAAACATTAATATTCTTTGGTAACTTGTTATTAATACCAGTCGATAAATACCACAGTCTCTGAAAAATTAAATTTCAAACTAATCATAGGGCAAAGGAGAGGTACATGATAAACATGTACATCACCACATATTACCAATGCAGAATTGCACAGGGAAAGTAGGGCATGAGATATCATCAGAGAGATGTCTGACTGAGAAAGGGCATATATCTGTCATGTAGTGACAATGAAGAATAACCTTAATAAAGGGTCTGTAAATTTCATTTGTATCTACACAGAGTAAAGAGAGACAGAAAAAATCTGGGTTCCTATTCCCTCCCCATCTATAAATAGCATGACAAGATTACAAGGGGAAAAAACTCAAGATGAAAAAGCATGGATTGAATATGATCTATAACCTTGAACTTGGTAACTCTCAGTTAAATCACAAATCCACAAATTAATAGAAGTATAAAGTTTGAAATTCTGTTCAGTCAAAAAAAGTTACTTATTTCAAATTTCTTCTTTGTAATTCCTTAATAAGTTCATTCTATATTTAAAACATGAATCATATGTTATTTGTCTCTGATTAGCAAAATATAGTTCTGACATATTATATTTTGACTTTTTGTATCTTCCCAGAAATTGTTAACAGTGCTATAACTTACAAATCAGCACTTCAGATTGTTAGAATACTTATGCTCAATAATAATAGAATTTATTAGTGAACTTGTTTTCATTTTTTGAAGTCACTACATTTGCTTTTAAAGTCTATAGTAACTGCTACTAAGTTTATATCCCAAAGAAATCAAAAGAAATGAAAAAGAATCTATATGAACAAAAATATCTATAACAACTCTTTTGGTGGTAGTAAAAAATTGTAAGCTGAGGGGAACTGCTGAACAAATTTTGGGGTGTGTGTGTTTTGTGTGTGTGTGTGTGTGTGTGTGTGTGTGTGATGGAATACTATTGTGCTATAAGAAATTGTGCAGCAGATGATTTCAGAGGACACTTACAGGAAATGATGGAAAATGAAACATGAACAACCAAGAGCAAAAAAAAATGTATAGAGCGCAATAGTATTGTACAGATAATCAACCATGAAAGACTAAGCAACTTTGATCAACACAATCACCCAGCATAGCTTCAAAGGACCCAAAATGAAAAAAAGCTATCCAGCTACAGAGGAAAATTTGATGGACTTGAAGTACATTTTTTTTCCTTTTGGGGGGGGGGGGTGAGTAGGTAACAAGGAGAAATAACTAATGTCAGAGTTTGCTTTCCTTAACTTCATATTTGTAATAGGTTTAGTACTTTTTGACTTTTCAATGGGGAAAAAGGGTGGGAACAGTAAGAATCTTAAATTGGAAATAAAATTTAATTTAAAAATTAAAGTCTATAATGGTGACTGTAATTTCCCTGAATTTTATCAAATAATAATGAATCAATAATCATAACAGCTTTAAACATGAATTATTTTTGTAATAATAGCTTTTTATTTTTCAAGATACATGCAAAGAGAGTTTTCAGCATTCACCCTGGCAAAACCTTGTTCCAAATTTTTATTCTTCCTTCCCTCCTTCTCCTCCAATATGGGTTAAATATGTGCAATTCTTTTAAACATATTTCCATGCTCCTTATGCTACATAAGAAAAATCAGATGAAAAGAGGAAAAAAAATGAGAGAGAAAAATGCAAGCAAGCAACAACAAAAGTAAAAATATTATGTTGTGATCCACATTCAGTCGCCATAGTCCTTTCTCTGGATGCAGATGGCTCTCTCCATCACAAGTCTATTGGAACTGACCTGAATCACCTTATTGCTGAAAAGAGTCAATAAGAAGTATTACACAACATACATATTTCAATGCCCCCAAAAATGTATTTCAAGATTCACAAGTAAACCAATGTTATCATATATAGTGGGAAATATTTATATTTAGTGGAACAGTTAATATATCAAATTTGATTTTTACTTTCTACTGTTTACTTTCTACTTCATTTATAAGCTTAAATTAATCAAATAATATGTTGTTTTTAAATGCCTTAAAAGCTTTAAAATGCAATAGAAA
This sequence comes from Antechinus flavipes, assembly GCF_016432865.1. Lineage (NCBI taxonomy): Eukaryota > Metazoa > Chordata > Mammalia > Dasyuromorphia > Dasyuridae > Antechinus > Antechinus flavipes. The sequence continues at coordinate 142,727,949 of NC_067400.1, forward strand.
TGTTATTACTACTACTCCTACTACCATAATGCTTGCTGAACATGGATTCTTTGTTTATTGAAAGTCTTTTTTTGGGGGGTGGGGGCAGTTTTCATTTCTACTCTGGCTATTGTAATGATTATAATGTTTCACTTTTTAAATAAACTGGAAACATAGTAAAAACACTATGTATGAAGAAAACAATATATGTTTAAAATGTTAAAATTTGTCAGTTTTCATAAAAATTGGTTTATGTTTAGTTAAACTAGTGCTTAAAGTTTAATTGCTGTAGAATCTTCTCTTCTCTCTTCTCTATATTAAGGCATTGACTTGTAACAGATTTTAAAGATGAGTGAAAGGAGAAAGAAATAATCACATTTGAAGTCTACTCTCTCTAAGACTAAGCAAAAATGCTTTTCTTCATGTCTATTTCTCTAGTTTCCTTACACTTCAACAGCTGTGTTACAGTGAAAAGAAATCATGATATATATATATATATATATATATATATATATATATATATATATATATATATATATATATATATATAGTTTAGGTTAAAATGAAGGATTGAACCTGGCTTGTAACAATAGTATGAAAAAGAGAAAAAAAGAGAACAAGAGAAAGAGAAGAAAGAAAGAAGCAAGGAAAATGTGATAGTTAGAGAGACTAAAACTAAACGAGACAGAAACATAGAAGAGAGTGTTAGAAGCAGAATGAAAATGATTAAGAGTGAGCATGTGCATGAGAAGGAGAGAATAATGATTGTGTGTGTGTGTGTGTGTGTGTGTGTGCCTTTATAAAGACCAATGAAAAAATAAATAGTTTGATTTTTTGCTATTGATAAGCAGAATACACACCCACCCATATACATATATATGTGGATATGTTTAGGTACATATATATGAATTTGTATACTTATATATACTTAAAGGGCGAGGTTGAAAATGAATTAACCAATAGAATTATTCTTCTTATTGCTTAAGAAGATAAATGGCATACAAATTTGAATACACATGCACACGAATATACTACATGCACTTACTTATTTGTGTATATACATATATACATAACATGTAATGTCTGGGCAAGCTTTCTGGAGGTTTTCTGGACAAGTCTTGGTCTCAGCAGGATAGTCACCAAGAAGATGGTCAGGAAGAGAATCTAAAGTCTTTATTGTCTCTTTCACAGTCTGTTTACTCTGACTGACTAACTCTGTCCCCAGTTTTCTCAGCCCTAAATACCCTATTACAATTACATCATTACAGCATAATGAGTATATGCCAATTAGAGGGATTATATCATTATGTCATACTAGATATATGTGAATTAGAGAACCATTATCTCATCAATTTCACCACGTTAACACCTTGTTGTAAGTATCCTTGTTTCAAGTATACTTTTCCAGAGTTCTGGTCTCTACATCTCCCGCTTTCTTTTGTTTTAGAACACAGGTGGTCATGCCCTCCATGACTTCTCAGGAAGATGAGAAGATCAAACCAGATATTGTTAGCAGGTTTTCTCTGGACTTAAAGATCTTATTTGAAACAGGTATACATAAATCGATCAGCATGGAAGGTATTACACAAGCACATAGTAATATAATAGAGGCTAGTAGTGATATAACAAACATCATGAATCAATATGAGGAATTATAAATATTCACAAGTCCTAGAAGCAGAGTATAAATAACAATCACACCTACACTTCCTTCAGCAGCCAAGAGATAGTCCAAAACCAATCTATTGTCCATTACTTCATATGTCAGGGAATCCAATGATTCCTACTGGTTTTGAAGTCTGGTAGCAGTCTCACTGACAATTTTTGATGTTAATGAGTCAATTGCCATACTTGCCAAGCTCTTTGAATAGTGGACACAATTGGCGAAGGAACCACCTGGTGTTTCTTGGGTCTTCTCCTTTGTTTCAAGGGTTTGCTTCCATCTCTCTCCAATGGACAAGGTGAATACGGCTTGTTGGCACCCATCTGATTCCTTCTCCATCTATAGAGATACAGGCAAACCCTCTTCCCAAAGCAGTTAACCTGTCTGGTCCCTTCCATTCACCACTTTCTGGATCTCTCCACATTTTACCTGGCAATTATCTAAAGATAGTGGAGCTGCTCGCACTGGACACTGCCCTTCTGGCAGGTAATAAAACCCGTCTGCCTGAGCCAGTGCATCTTTATCAAAAATAAAAAAATTAATAGTGTAAAGAGCTAAATTTAGAAGTTCTATAGCTTCCTGTAGCTTCCCCTTTCTTCTGTTTTTGGAGGAGCATCTTAATGTCTCTGTTTTTCCTCTCTATTACCTGTCCTTGAGGATTAAAGTATATGCCAGTGGTGTGTAAAATCTGATACTGTGCAGGTCCTTTATTTGTTTTTATTGCTTGTGGCACACCCATAATTGCAAACTCTTGTATAAGGAATTCAGTGACCACTCAGGCTGTCTCTTTTGCTGTTGGTATTGAAGTGGAAAGACACTCCTCTGAACCATGAGAAACATAATCTTGAAACTCTGTAGTTAGAAGTTTGTTACTAGCTCTTCACTCCCATGTAGATGGCATTTTTATACCCCGAGATGCGCTGCCCTAAAAACACCTAAGACCGTGACAACTTGATAAACATAAAGAAATACTGTCTTATTGCATGTCTGGGAATGGCACCTTTAGTGTGATAATCTTTGCCTCCTGTCTAGGATGAAATTCCTTTAGTATGACAAATGTATTAGGAAACTTTTATGTCTCTTTCTATAAATATGTGTTTCTGAAATCGCTTGATACTGACTCCCCTGTTCTAGTGGATTCAGTTGCTAGCTAGCAATAAACTCTCTTCAATTTACATTATTTTGGCTGTCCTGTATTTTATCTTACTTGGACACTTTATTCGAAGGCTCTGCCTACCTCCCCAACGAGATAGCCTTTGACTCTGTTGGACAGCCAGACCCTTTCCCTGGAGGGCAAAGGGGGTTACCATTTCTAGGGAGTGGTCACTGAGATGATGTTCCTCAGCTTCGGACCTCGGTAACCCACTTTTGCAGATTGCATGAGGAGACATAAATTTGACTCAATTGGCTTCGAGCATTCTGGAAAGTGGTTCAGTTTCAGGTGAGTACTCAGGGATAGTAAGTAGTTACACTGGACGCAGCAATAGTAACACCTACTGGCCTCCACAGGACGCTGTCAGAGTACCCTGGCTGGTTGTTTGTATGTTGTGCTCCGGAATTGTTTGTCTACTGTCTGTGTTTAAGTGTACTTGTGTCTATCTGTTCTGTGTGCCAGTGGCACAATTCTGGTTCTGAGTGCCTTTTGGCACTATCTGGTTCTCTGGGCATTCTCTGTAAAACAGAGAAATGCACCAAACTGGGGTTTAGAAGTCTAAAAAGCCCATTTGGATTGTGGGAAGGAACACTCTGGAACTGCAACAATTTCCCTCAGGGCTGTTTTAAGGTTTCTGGATAGTCCCTAGTCTCTGTGTTAAATGTTTTGTTTAATGTTGTAATTGCAGTCTATGTCTGTGTGATTTGTGTTCTGTGTTTGTGACTGGTCTGTCTGTTGTGTTGATTTAAAGACCCCTGTTAAATTTTAAGAACAACGATTAAGAAATTTGGCAATTGGTTATTTCAATGTTGCACCTGTGCTTAGTATGAAAATTTGCTTGTGATATTAAATTGGCAGTGAAGTTTTTCCATGAAAAGCAGGTTTTCAATGCCTGATAGAGAGGAGTAATGGCAATAAAACCTTATTTCCTGTATGCTGCCTGGGAAAAAGAAGTTAATGCTAGTGGTCTTGAAACACTCAGGCAGAAGGAAGAAAAACTTTTTTTTAAAAACACTATTTGGTTTGCTTCTGAAACTGGGTAATTTGTTAACATTATAAGTTATGTTTTGCTGGACATGTGGGTTTTATGGAGTTATTTAGCTATTCACTGTATTGTGAATCTTACAACTTTTTTTTTTTAGTTTTATGACTTTTTTATTATAGTTTTTATTTACAAGATATATGCATGGGTAATTTTTCAGCATTGACAATTGCAAAAACTTTTGTTCCAACTTTTCCCCTCCTTCCCCCCACCCCTTCCCCCAGATGGCAGATTGATAAATACATGTTAAATATGTTAGAGTATAAGTTAAATACAATATATGTATACATATCCATACAGTCATTTTGCTGTGCAAAAAGAATCAGACTTTGAAATAGTGTACAATTAGCCTATGAAGGAAATTAAAAAATGTAGGTGGACAAAAATAGAGGGATTTGGAATTCTATATAGTGGTTCATAGTCATCTCCCAGAGTTCTTTCACTGAGAGTAGCTAGTTCAATTCATTACTGCTCTATTGGAACGGATTTGGTTCATCTCATTGCTGAAGATGGCCACATCTATCAGAATTGATCATCATAGGTCCTGCTCATTTCACTCAGCATCAGTTCATGTAAGTCTCTCCAAGTCTCTTTATATTCATCCCCCTGGTCATTTCTTACAAAACAATAATATTCCATAACATTCATATACCACAATTTATTCAGCCATTCTCCAATTGATGGACATCCTTTCATTTTTCAGTTTCTAGCCACTACAAACAGGGCTGCCACAAACATTTTGGCACATACAGGTCCCTTTCCCTTCTTTAATATCTCTTTGGGGTATAAGCCCAGTAGAAACACTGCTGGATCAAAGGGTATGCACAGTTTGATAACTTTTTGAGCATAGTTCCAAATCATTCTCCAGAACGACTAGATGTATTCACAATTTCACTAACAACGTATCAGTGGAATCTTAAAACTTTTGAAGGGAAAATGAAAGGAGAATGACAGTGATTCATGAAAAAATGATTTGTAGAAGCAGGTGTAGGTTTGAAGGATTTTAGGAGTAAGGAAATAGAAGAGGTGAGGGAAGGAGAAACAGGAGAGAGAATCTTTTGTCTAAAAAAGTAAAGATTCAACTTACCCCCCACCCTCACTGCTTCTGCTACTTTACCAGTGCAGCATCTAGTTTAGAAGGGTTATTAGAATTTGTTTAAAGTATGAATCTGAGGGAAAGAGAAGAATTAAGTAGGAAAAGAAAAAGTAAAGTTTTTAATGAAAGGATTTCTGTGTGGGAAAACATGAGGTGGCAGAACAGGAGGGAATCTTTTGTGCAGATTTAGCTCTCCTTCCTTTCCCCCTCTATCCCCACCATCATGTGTCCTATATGTGTTAAAGAATCAGTTTTTATATTATGTTATAGTCATATTCCTGCTTTTTTTTTTCCTCCTGTGCCTGATAGGAGCCAATGGTCAATAGAATTTGTTAATGTGATTCAATTATGTTATATTTTGCTGTTTCCAATCTGGTTATATGTAATCATTGTATCCTAAATACTTAATTGTTTGGCCTGGTCATCTATCTGTTACTACATATTCATGTCCATAGATATTCAGGTTTTTAAAGGTTTCTAAATGATGAGAGGACAATTAACAGTGGTCTGTGAAATCTAACTGCTGTTTTTATTGGTACTATAGCTAATAGTTGTTTGCCTGTCCTGAGAGACAAACATGGAAGCTGCTGGCCACTCTATTTTCACCTTCCCACATTTTGTAGCAGTCCTTGTGGACCAGTCTTTCTATCTCAGACTGTCTTCATCCCTTCTCAGCAGTTTTTGAAAGAGAAGATTCACCCCCCGCCCCGATAGACTGATAAGGGAAATTGGAAAATAGTTGATGAATGATTGTTAAAATCCTGAATGGGTCATTTATTACTGTGTGTTTAAGGTTGGGATGGAAATTGTTATAATTGTGCAACTCTTGCTGTTATGTTTGAATGATTTTTAGGAAACCCTACTGTGATATGTATAGGAATTCACTCTTGGAATTTATATGTGGGATGATTATTTGACAATTTATTTGGTTTTTTGGATGATTCCATTTGCCTGAGAGAAAAAGGAGGGGAAGAAAAGATAGGAAATTGGGGAAACTGGTAGATTTTTCTCACAAATACCTGCAAGAATTGGAACCCCTAGTTTCCTGTTCTCTTTGCCCTAGGCATTTCTGCCCCACTCCCTATCTCACTAGTTCAGATTGAATTGAAAGTCTTTTAAGCAGTTCCTTTTTCAGTTTTACTCCTTATTTAAACCTACTGGGATGTGAATGCTGGTTATGTTTTAACTTTGAAACCCCTTATTCCATTGGATTTGCCCTGGCAGATTCAGTTTTTAGGATTTTTTTTTTTTTTGGAAACAATCAGTAATCAGGTACCTTGGAACTTGGCAGTCTCCAATCCTGTAACTAGTTTCTTAATTAGTATTCCAGCATTATCAAAGGATATTGTAGTTTTGTATCAGGCCTCTAAAATTTCAGAGTTTGCTTGCTTTGATGGTCTAACTGTGCATACTCTGATTGCTCTGCTCAGAAATCTGGATCCTTCCTTACCCTAGTAGTAGCCCTGTCTGTTCCTCTGTCTGTTCCTAATTGCAGATGGAGCTACTCCAAGCCTCACCTTCTCCCCTGGAGTGAGTTGCCCCTCTGAATGAGCAGCACAACTGTCTTGAGCCCTGCTGCTTTATAAGGAGAGGCTGACTCAAGGGCACGAATGACTGCAGTCCACCTCACACAGTGAACTGTCCATCTCAAACTGGATTCTCTGGCTGAGATGGTGCTTCAACAACAGAGGACCTGCAACAGGGAGCCTTTGTACTGCTGACAACTCTGGGGTTGTCAGGGAGAGACTTGCCCTTGCCATATAAGTCCTTGCATTTTTCTAGTTCTATTTTGGTTTACTTGCCTCAAATAGGGTTGGTCAACATTATGGTACTGAGACCTTCCAGGTATCTAAAGGAAGGTAATTCATTAATTTGAACTGTTGTGTCACAGTTTCCTTTAATGGTCCTGCCTCAGTTTTCCTGAATTGTTCTGCCTCAGTTTCCCTGTTTGCAAACCTCACTCCTGTTCATTAGGACTGATATAACTTAGGGATAATTACTTTAAGGTTATAAATTATAAATGTGTAAACTCAAGTTAAGGAAGAGTTCAATGAAACTTATCCACAAGATCCTCTTGGCCCGGCTGATGGCCAGGGCTGACAGCAACCTTCAGAAGGACGTGTGATTCTTCCAAAAGCCCTGAGCTATCCTTTTGTTTCAAAAAATGCACTCTCTAACTTACTAAGGGGGAATTGCTTATATAATCTGCTTTCCCGATTCTTTTTCTCACCTGGAATGAAATCCCTCATTGAGACTGTGTGTGAAATCCCTCACTGTGCCTATGGACCACAGAGTTCAGGTCAGGTAGAAGGCGTGACCAGGACACTTAAGGAGCACATTTCTAAACTCTGCTTGGGAACTGGGGAGACCTGGGTACAATCCTGTTCGATGCTCCACTCCCAATCCTTCCCTGCATGGGGCAGGACGGCTCTTATGATGTTACTAATGATTCCTTTTTCAAGTCCCTACAGGCTCTCCAGGATATCCGGGCAGTGGTCAGAGCTCTATATTGAGCCTCTGCCCAGTCTGCCTCTCCCCAGGCTGCTGGGCCAGACCTCCAAACGGGTATTTGGGTCCTGATCAGAAAATTTCCCCGTGGCTCGGCATTGGAGCCCCGCTGGACCGGCCCTCACCAGGTCATCCTCTCCAATCCCTCAGCAGTGAAGGTGGCCTACCATAAGCCTTGGATCCATCATTCACATGTGAGGCCTTGTCCTGCTCCCGACCGCAGAAGATGATGTTTTCATATCTTATCCCCTTTTGTAGCCTGATCCTCCCTCTTGCTTCCCCCACCCTATAGAAGCCTAGCCATTATTGTCCCCATAGATATGTGTGGAACCTAATAAAAACTACTTGGGGGGAAAGTGGAGGCACAAAATGAGACTTATGGGCAGCCATGGTTCTATCTGGACCTATGCCAGCTCTTGGGAAACTCTTAGAATTTTCCCCCTTCCCGCTGACATTGTTTGACAGCACTCGTGAAAAACAGTCCCTCCAAGTACAGGGAAGGGAGTTTGGGAACACAGCCCCTGTGGATCCTTGAGCACGAAGAAAGGGTTGGGGAAAACGCAGTACTACATGTGCCCGGCAGAGGGATTGTCTAAGTGTCAGAGGTTGGGCCAGTACCACACGGATCATGGGGCTGTGAGACCATGGCAGATTGGCTCTCTGATGGAGACCAGGACTCCTATATTAAGGTGCTTAGGTTAACACCACCACAACAATGCCAGCAGGAAGGCACCTACAATCCCCTTGCAGTCACAATGAAAGCATGGCACAATGAGGTCTGGGGAATGGGAAGGACCTGGGGTACCAGTTTTATGTGGCAGGAAGAGATTTGGGGAGCCCTGCTCACAATCCAGAGCAGGACCCTCCCAAGGGAAAACATCCCCAGGCCCTAATGCAGTTATTAATCCCCTTGTTTACCCCTGAGACCAGCCACGACCACTTCTCATCTGGGAGCAGGAAACCACGACACTTGTCGCCACACACCCCCAGCCTCCACTCCCTGAGGACCGCTGTCTTCTTATGAGATCTTTATGTCAGCTCTTGATGGAATATACTGGCTGATAAAGCTGACCAGCCCTATGTTCACCACAGCTATTGGCTCTGCCTGGACCCAGTCCCCCCTTACTTTGTGGGCATAGGTGCCCCTGGGGAACAGAGGCCCCCTCCATCCTGAATCTTTCCCTCCCAGCTGAGAATCTGCCCCCAGAGTGCACCGCCCATGTTTCCAGGTTGGGGGCGGGGGAGGGTGAGACAGGTGCACCAAATGGGAAGGCTACAACCTGGAGCTCTCCCCTTACAAAAAGCACTGGGCAGTGGTTACCAAAGTTCCTCCCCCCCCCCACAAGAATACTGTAAACTCCCTAATATGGCCCACAGGGTCCTATCTTGCATGTATCAGTGGGATTTACCCCTGTATCAATGAATTTGCTTTAGCCTTGGAAGAATCTGCCAAGCTTTGCATACTCATGTATGTACTCCCTCAAGTGTATTTATACTCTGAGGAAGGGGCCGAAGAACAGTTTGGTCCATTAGACAGGGCAAGGAGAACTGCTTCTACTCTTGTCCCCCTTCTAGTGGGACTCAGACTAGCAGGGTCCACGGCTGTTGGGACCACTGCCCTGATCCATGGTAACCAGCACCTGTTAGCCCTGGGTTCTCAGGTGGATCAGGATTTAAAGGGCCTGGAAAATCAAATATCCTTCTTGGAGAACTCCCTAAACTCCTTGGCAGAGGTGGTCCTCCAGAACCATCAAGGCCTAGACTTTCTATCTTAAACAGGGAGGGTATGTATGGCCCTCGGAGAAGCTTGCTGTTTCTATGCTAACAACAGGGGTAATAAGAGAATCCTTCTCTGCAGTCAGAAAGTGATGGAGGATCAAGAGATGGCTCAACGCCAATCAAGGTCTTGATATCAGTTACTTTTCAATTGGTCCCCCTGAATGACCTTCCTTATAACTTCCCATAGGCCCCTTACTCTATTTCTGCTGGCTCTACTAATTGCCCCTTATTTGATTAACCACATATATCAGGAAGAGAACCCAGGCTGTTAAGTTACTTGTCCCCAAAACCACTTACTCTCCCCTGTTCTCTGAAGTCCAGTCTCTAAACAGTTGCAAGAAAAGGGGGGAGTGAAGAGGAAGGATAACCCTCTGCACCATGAGAAACATAATCTTGAAACTCTGTAGTTAGAATTTTGTTACTAGCTCTTCCCACCCTAATGCAGATGGTATTTTTATACCCCCAGATGCACTGCCCTAAAAAAACCTAAGACCTTGACAACTTGATAAACATAAAGAAATACTGTCTTATTGCCTGTCTGGGAATGAAACCCTTAGTGTGATAATCTTTGCCTCCTGTCTAGGATGAAATTCCTTTAGTATGACAAATGTATTAGGGAACTCTTATGTTTCTTTCTATAAATATGTGTCTCTGAAATCGCTTGATACTGACTTCCCTGTTCTGGTGGGGTTCAGTTGCTAGCTAGCAATAAACGCTCTTCAATTTACATTATTTTGGCTGTCCTGTATTTTCTCTCATCTGGGCACTTCAGTATTGCAAAAGTAAATCCTGAAAAGTGTCTACTACAACATGGATAAAAGACAGACGACCAAAAGATTTATAATGGGTCACATCCATTTGCCAGATTTCACTGGTCTCAAACCACAAGGGTTTTTCCCTGTAGGAGCATGGAAAGGAAGGCAACCTGTGTAGGCTTTTACTATGCTCCTAGCTTCCTCTTTTGTTATCCCACACTGCAAATGTAAAGCTCAAGCAGCCAGATGATATTTTGAATGGGATTCTTGGGCTGACTGAAATAAAGGAATATTGGCTAACATGGTTAGAAGGCCTTTATCTTATCTTTATCTTATCTGCCTTTGAATTTCCATAAAAAATTCCACTATGAGACTGGACATACAAGATATAAATCTTATCTGGATGCTTTTTCACTTGCTCTTGAAGTTCCTTAAAGAGCTGATATATAGGCTAAGATGACAGGAAAAAAATAATAATGAATGTTGGAGGGGATGCGGGAAAACGGGGACACTGATGTATTATTGGTGGAGTTGTGAACGAATCCAACCATTCTGGAGAGCAATCTGGAATTATGCCCAAAAAGTTATCAAACTGTGCATACCCTTTGATCCAGCAGTGTTTCTATTGGGCTTATACTCCAAAGAGATACTAAAAAAGGGAAAGGGACCTGTATGTGCCAAAGTGTTTGTAGCAACCCTGTTTGTAGTGGCTAGAAACTGGAAAATGAATGGATGCCCATCAATTGGAGAATGGCTGGGTAAATTGTGGTATATGAATGTTATGGAATATTATTGCTCTGTAAGGAATGACCAGCAGGATGAATACAGAGAGACTTGGAGAGACCTACATGGACTGATGCTAAGTGAGATGAGCAGAACCAGGAGATCATTATACACTTCGACAACGATATTGTATGAGGATGTATTCTGATGGAAGTGGATTTCTATGACAAAGAGACCTGAGTTTCAATGGATAAATGATGGACAGAAACAGTTACACCCAAAGAAGGAACACTGGGAAACGAATGTGAACTCTTTGCATTTTTGATTTTCTTCCCGAGTTATTTTTACCTTCTGAATCTAATTCTCCCTGTGCAACAGGAGAACTGTTTGGTTCTGCAAATATGTATTGTATCTAGGATATACTGCAACATATTTAACATATATAGGACTGCTTGCCATCCTGGGGGGGGGGGGTGGAGGGAGGGAGGAGAAAAAAACGAAACATAAGCGAGTGCAAGGGATAATGTAAAAAATTACCCTGGCATGGATTCTGTCAATACAAAGTTATTATTAAATAAAATTAAATTAAAATTTAAAAAAGAGCTGATATATATTAGAGGCTGCAAATTTTATTTGGGCTGTGGCAATTCTTTGTACCACACCTACTGAATAGGCCAAATCAGATATTATATTTATATCTCCTGGATACAATTCATTCTGCTGAGTGGGCTGAAAAGGAGTTCTGACTACTCTATAGTTAAGTCATGAGAGTATACAGCACAAATGTTATGTTTGGATGCATTTGTAAAGATAGTTGTTCCTTTTAAGAGGAACTTTAGAAACCTTTTCTTCAAAAATTCATTGCCAATTATACAATAACCGGGATATCTTTAATGGGGATCCATGTGTAAAATTTGGATCCATGGCCAATAAAATTTGCTACTCTGTGATGGTTTCACAGCATACATTAATTTGTGCACTAGTATAAAAGGTGTATATCTTGGCAGGTCTTGTCACAGATAATTGTACTGCTCGCTTAATGGCCTTTAATAAAATTCTAGCCACAAGTACTGGGTAAGGAGTAAGGCTTTGTTCTGGTCGTGCAGGGAGGTTCACCCACTCTATCACACTGTCTCCTTGATGAAGGACTGCTGTGGTTGCCTCTTTTGTAGTAAAAACTGATATTTCCAAGGGTTTCTGAGTGACTCTTTCAATGACACTGTATAAAGCCAGTTCAGTTTCACTAAAAGCCTCTTGGGCTTCTTTTGTAAGCTGGCGTGGTGAGTCTAAAACACCATCTCCCTTAAAATGTCATATAATTGTTGTAATTGATTCGTAGTTAAGCCTAACATCGGATGCATCAATTGGGTATCTCCTATCAATTTCTGAAAGGCATTTAAGATGTTCAATTTCTCTGTTATTAAAGAAATTTTTTGTACTGTAAGCACCTTAGAATATACTTCATATCCTAAATATTGAAAAGAAGCATGTCTTTGAATTTTTTCTGGAGCTATATGCAATTTGTAGTTCCTTAGTGCTTCTATGGTCTTTTGTAGACATGCTTCTAACATTTGCTCCTCAGGTGCACATCCCAATATATCATCCATGTAATGTAATAATATAACTTTTAGAACTTACTAGAGTAAGAGCAGCAACAAAATACATTTGTCACATAGTATGGCTATTTTTCATTCCCTGTGGCAAAAATGAACATTAAAATCTTTGATAAGGTTCAGCTAAGTCAATCCTGGGTACTGAAAAGGCAAAATTTTTCATATCCAGTGGCCAATGTTTCATCACTAGATGGATCCATCCATAGCTGAACTTCCTTTCTCCTTGACCAAGCTCCTTAATTAGTACTGGAGCTACTTGAAATTTTCCTCCCCAGTAGCATATTAGATACCTTCCAGCATGAGGGGCTTATATTCCAATCTCATATATTTTATCATTTTAATATTATCCTTGGAGTTTCCTTGACAGAACTCTTGGCAGGTTTGCCATTTCCTTCTTCAGAGAATCATCTTTCATTAGAATTCTACACTATTAAATATCCATTTTGTCTAATCCCACATAATAAACCATAGTTACAATGAGCTATACAAGCCCTTCTGCCATCACAAGGCAGTGATCCAGGAGGGAGGAGGGAAGATGACTTGGGATTTAAAAAAAGCTAGAAAAGTAGAAGTCATTTCACTCCCCTGTTATTTTTGAAAAAGTATTAAGTTGTACTATATGTCAGTCTCATTCCAACCACAATGAAGCACATAATCTTAGCAATAATTTAACCCACCGTTTTACTTCTAAAGGAGGTAACCTAACCCACAAAGAAGTTAAGTGATGACTATGCTCACTATGATATCAGTTCACTCTAGTTATATCATGTCATCCATTGAAAACAATATTACTAAAACTATAACTACAGACTTTCCATTTTTCTAATGAAAATAGAAGGGAAAATGTAATGAAAACTGCCACTGCTTATACATAGTCAAATATTCTTTCAGAAATGTTAAGACAACTATTTTTTATTGTATTTACAGTAAAAAACATTACATTTAAGTCAGGAGGACCTGAATCCAATATGGCTCAGACACTTAACACTTCCTAGTTGTGTGATGCTGGGCAAGTCACTTAACCCCAATTGCCTCAGCAAAATACATACATTTTTATATATACATATATATATATATATATATATATATATATACATTTTTATATTTTCCAACACAATACCAAGCACAAACACTTTAAATTTTTTTTCTCCTCCTATAACAAAGCTAAGAAGAATGAAAATTTCATTTTAAGGAAAAGTTTCTTTTAAATTTTTAACTTCAAAATCTACCTTAATTATTTAGGAAAAGAACAAGTAGTTTGCACATATTTTAACAATTACAAAAAAGAAACATGAAAACAAGTTTATTCAACAAAATTATAATGATCTAAGCAGGACATACCCATTTGTATTTGTTTGCCCCAAGACTCTGATTTTCCTTTCTATAGTGATTTAAGAAACAATGGAAGTTGGAACTATGAAAATAAACTGATTACATCCTGAATATATTCTTTGTTGTCTTTGCTCCTAAAAGATTGGTTTCTAAATTTAAACAATTATTTTAAAATTTATCTGTTTAGTTTATAGGGGATTCATGCAAATATTTGCATAAGATAATTGAATTAAAATATTTAGCATTTATTAGCTCTACTTTATATGGTTATTTCTATTTTAGTAATTTTTTTTACCAGCTATATCTCACAGCTTTCATAAGGACTTAGTAAATTGGGACTCAAATGATAGTACAGACAAGAAAGATTTGTTCAAATAAATGGATCTCATAGAAGGGGCCAGTAAATAGAACTCTATATAGGTTTAAAAACTATTAACCTTATAGGAGACTGATGGTAGAAAAAAGTATTTAAGTAAAGATCAGAGGAGGTCAAAACAGAAGTGACGTCATTGTGATAGTTTGCTAGGATCCACTGGGAAAGAGAAAGGGACTAAGTCGCTTAAGTTTTCATAATACAAAGAAGAAAACTGGCATAAAGCTAAAGTAATATATGTTAAAGGACTTTGGGTACAAAAAGATGTATTGAAAGTGTCATTCTTCTAAAAGTAGAGCATCGTGACTTCCTGATCATACTTACTTGCAGTTGCATTTATCAAAAGTTAGAGAAAAGACTGAATTTTAGAGAAATGTTACTGTGAACTTAATTCAGATTTATTCATTCGAAAAAACTTTTGAAATGGAAGCAATAGGCAGGTGCCTCAAGGAAAGTAACTATATCCCAAGATTTATAATAACCAACAAATAGATTCCCAGGCATAGTCGAGTTTGTTTTTTATAGAATTTAGGGAAACAAATTTTCAAAAGTAAATAGAAATGTTAGATATGATCTCATAATCTGAAACTATGAAAGGAAATAATAGCTCAAGAGGAAGGAAGGTTTAAAAAATGTATATTTCCAATAAGAAGAAAAGAGATATATATATATATATATATACACATATGTATATATATATATAAAGAGCTCTTTAAGGAGATATTTATAAAGCATATGCAAAAACTGAAAGTATGACAAATAATCATGGACAAATGCAAATAAATGGTAGGCTATTCTAAAAATAACATAAGGAAGCCAAAAGGTCAGAATGAACTGAGACTCACAAAAATGCTATGTATCATTGTTTATCCAAAACTTCTTTATGCATTTCTGGAGCAAAAAGAGAAAGACTACTGCTTGTTGTATAGATGAAACGTTATAATGTTAATAAGAGAAACAGAAAGAAAACAAAACAGAACTATTTAACTCTTTTTTTTTGTCTTTTTCCTATGTTTTTTTTTTTAACCAGCTATATCTCACAGCTTTCATAAGGACTTGGTAAATTGGGACTCAAATTTGCATGTTCCATCTTGTCTAATCCCACATTTAAAAGATAATTCATGCCCAAAAATAAGTTATAAGATAATGATAATACTCACCTCATTTGAGTTAATGTCACCAAGTTCAGCTTTTATTGGATTTCAGGGCACTGAAAGAACTTCATAGGTTGCCTTTGCAGATCTTCTGGTAGAAATGTTTGATAGATGATAGAAAAGCAAAGTGTTATTCAGAGAATAGAGATCAATATTTATTCAATTTCAAAAAAAGGTCAATTCAAGAAATCCAAGAGCAGAAAACTTGACAATGATCCCTGCCCTAAATTCTAGAATTCTAGATGAGATAATTTAACATTGGTTTTGTGGAAGTTTAGTATGGGGACAGGGATTAATTTAATCAATCTCTCTCTATATATGTAATATTAAATATCATATATTTTATATTATATGTATATGTATTTGGAAGGATCAAAATGTTTTCAGGTAGTCATTGCATAAAATAGAATGATACTACCCAGGAAGTGAATTCCTAATGGCTAAAGATTTGATCATTCCTTGTAGGATTTGAATTAAAAGAGCAAGAGAAGTAGTTTGGAATGAAGAGTCCCAGTGTTGTTAACCCAATAATAGAAATAGCTTCAGAAAAATCACTTAGAGGAAATCTTTTTTTTGGGGGGGGAGGGTGGTATTCTATCCTCTCCCCATACTTAGACCAGAAGATGAACTTGTGAACTACAAAGGACAAAATTTAGCATTCTAATAATGGCCCTATAACAGCACTAGTAGACAATAGTATTTGTGATAGGACTTTAGAAAAGTGATATCATACCACCTAAGGTGATCTTTATAAGGAGCCCATGAAGAAGAGAAAAGGATTACTGACATACAAGAGTTGTGAGTTACCACTTTGCCATAGGCACTTTCTAAACTTTAGCTTTACAACGAACATTTTATATATGTGTAAGAAAGTGTGCTTCTGCTTTGTAGTGAAGCTTTTATTAAATATTCTTACTATATTACCTTAATAAATATCCATTTCTATAAATTCATCAAATCTGGCTGGCTAATTTATATCAATTGATAATTGATTAATGGGCATAATGGGGGTTCTGAGTAATAATACTGGTAAACACCACCCTCAAAACTCAGTGTTCCTTCTAGATGCCTAAAAAAAGAAGCAGTTAACTATATTTTGGTGAATTTGTCATGCTAGTTGAAGTAAGATGTTGGAAAAGTAAGTCTAGGAATTTTGCTACATTAGCAAGCAAAATGATTCCAATAAATTAGAATAAAAAAAAATAAAAACAAGTCCAATATACTTGTTTTTTCTTTCTTTTTTGTTGGGGGAAGCAGAATATTGTCATTAAATTGGTAGAACTGAGAAATGCCATTTTTATCTCGATATATAGATAGAGTTCATCAGGATATTGGGGGGGTTATGACAATTTATTATGATTTCTTTTCATGATAAGTTACAAAAAATGTGGATTAAATGATGGTATAACTAGATTGATTTATTAAGAGACAAAACAAAGAATTTTGACCAATGGGTAGAAGAGGACTCTTATAGCATGTCAAGGGGCTTACTTCTCAATTTTCTCATGTTTGGTTTTTATATCTACTTTTTGTCTTTATTGCAGCATATTAGTCACATTGGTGAATGGCCAAAGAAAGAGAAATAACTAGTGAATTAGAATGTTTGACCTAAAATTCAACAGACTGAAACACTGGACTGCAATAAGTCTGAATGAATAATAATGAAAAAATTATATTAAGTTCTCCATTTGTTTTTGTCTTATTTAAATCCACCTCAAAAGTTAATGGAGATATCAACCTCAACAAGGAAGAATAAAAAATTGGTTGTTTTCGGTGACAAAAAGCACAATATAAGTATAAGCTAATATTCTTATTCTTAGTGTTCTAGATTGGTTATTTCATCAAACTAGAAAACTCTTTTAACAATTCTAAGATTCAGGAACTCTTTTGCAATGTAAAGTCTTGGTGAACCAAGTAGAAAATTGAGGAGTTGAGTATCTTTTGCAGGGTTAAATTGACAGAAATAAATCTTGAAACCAATTCTTTGTGAATTGAACCATCCATCTAAACTATGTTATTTTGTGCAATTGCTAGGGCTATGTACACTGAAGAAGTGATAGTCTTGTCTACTTTATACCACCCAAAGTCTGGTCTGGACATTAAATTTTAGAAGGAACACCAGTAGATTGGATTATGTTCAGAAGAGAGGCCTAGGATGTTCAGAAGATAAAATCAAGTCTTGTGGGAAAAAAAAGCACATTGAAGGAATTGACATTTTCCTGTAGAAGGTAAGATTTAGGGGAAGTAATAGCACTCCAAATATTTGAAGGAATATCATGTTGAAGATAAAGATTGCCTTCAGAAGGCAGGGCAAGAAACAAGTAGAAATCATAGCAAGACAGATTTTAAGCTCAGTCACTACACTTCCTAAAAATTGTGGGTTTTTAAAAGCTGCCTTATGAAACAGTATGTCTCTTAACATCACTGAAAGAGTGTAAAAAATGGTAGGTGTCTACTTATTAGAAATGTCACAGAAAAGACCATTGGATACTATGGGAAATTAGGCTCAATAATTTCTAATTTTCTTCTAGACTCATAAAATATAATTATTAGAAGAAACCATCTAGTCATAGGAGATCGCAATCTGCATTATAAAGCGGTAATTATCAAAATAATTTGGTATGAAGAAATAGAATGGTCGAGCAGTAAAATAGAAATACATGTTACATTATAGTATTATGATAAATCCAAAGATCTAAGCTTTTGGACCAAAAACTCATTATTTGACAAAAACATCTGGGAAAACTAGAAAATAGATGGCAGCAATTAAGTATAGACCAACATCTCACACTATATAATCAAGATAAAATTAAAATGGGTATGTGTTTTACATACAAAGGATGAAACCATATCTAAATTGATAAAGTATGGAATAGTTTATTTGTCAGAGCTATGGATAAGAGAAAAATTTGGGACCAAAGAAAATATAAAATATTACAAAATATAAAACAGATGATTTTAATTGAAAATAAAGATTTTACACAAACAAAACCAATATACCAAAATTCAAAAGAAAACAGAAAAGTGGGGAAAACATTTTTGCAAGTATTCCTGATGAAGGCTTCATTTCTCAACTATATAGAGAACTGACCCAAATTAATAAAAATATAAATAATTCCCCAATTGATAAATGATCAAAAGATACAGATAGTTTTTAGACAAAGAATTCAAAGCTAGCCATTGTCATGTGAAAATATGCTTTATATCATTATTGATTAGAGAAATGGAAGTTAAAACAATTATGAGATACCACCTCATACCTATTAAATTGATTAATATGACAAAAAAGAAAAATGATAAATGTGGAAGAGGACATGGGAAAATGGAGATGCTACACTGTTGGTAGAATTGTGAATTGGTTCCACTATTCTATAAAACTGAACATACTTTTTGATCCAATAATACCACTTCTAGGTCTATACCCAAAAGAAATCAAAGGAAAAAAATAAGGGTGTGTATGTGTATGTGTGTGTGTGTGTGTGTGTGTGTGTGTGTGTGTGTGTATGTGTGTGTGTATCCTGACGCACACACACACACCTTGCCAAAAAAGTCCACATAGTCAATACTATTATTTTTCTAATAGCAGTGAATATATTTGTAAATGCTAGACTACAAAAAAAAAAAATCCTGAGTACCTGGAATAGATATTTTCAAATTCTGTTTTTAAAAGTCTCTTGAATAGCAAGGAGATCAAATAAGTCAATACTTAAGGAAATTAATTTAAACTAATGATTAGAATGACAAATACTGAAGGTACAACAGAAGCTTAATTACTTTGGTCACATAATAAGAAAATGGGACTCATAACAACAATTCTGATGTTGTGAAAGATTGAAAACAAAAAAAGAAGGGGATGGCAGAAGCTGAGATGAATAATATATAAAAGTAATGAATATAAACTTAGACTTCAAAAGAGAATGGAAAGTAGAGAGGTTTAGAATACTATGATCCATGGGGTCATTAAGAGTTGCACCCAACTAAATTACTGAACAAGAACACAATCAACTTGGTAGGGATAAATAGTTTATAGTAGGACATGGTTGGGGCAGCTTGGATTGGAAATATGGGAACAGTTTGTAGGAAAATCAAAACAAAGTTTGAGGGATCACAAGTAGACGTTCAGAATCATTGGGGTGGACAAGCTATGAGAGGGTATTTATTGGTCACTAAGGAATGATTTCAAGAAGGTTTGACCGCCTTGGAGTGAAGTTCTCTCAGGACATTGGTCAGCTCACAGGAAGGTATTATTGAGTCAGCTAAGTTGAATTTTTTTTTCCAATCCTGGTTGATTTTGAATATCTTCTCCATATTTTGTCTAATCTTCAAACCTACTTTTCTATATATTTAGGAAGAGGGACCCTACTTTTTTTTTATTGGCATAGAGAATAATACTTGAGGAAGCTCCTTTTACAAGAAATGTCATTCTGCAAATTGGAACTTTCTCTGTAACTTATAGTATTAGAGAATTGCCTATACCACAAATATTAAGTGACTTGGCATAGTGTCAAATAGATAATAGTCTCTAATAGATAATTATGCCTTGAAGGATAATTATCTAATCATTAGACCATGCTACCTATCTGTATTTTAAATAATTCAAAATAGATTTAATGATTACTACTTCACATATATTTTGATAGAAGTCTAGAAATGCTATTAGCTTTTCATTCATTCTACTCATCTCTTATGCATCTCAACTTTTTTCCATTGAAGTTTCAATAGATTATAAGTCAGCAAAGGAAATTAAATGTGAATTTTGGGAGAGTTTTGCAGAAGCCTCAAATGACATGTGAATGCCATCTGACACAGAAAAACTTTAGAAATTCAGAAATGCATAAAATATATGTATAGTACTTTAAACATCTCATAAAAGAAAAAGAAAAAAAATAGACTTCTTCTGTGGTACTAAGAGAATGTCAAAAAATTTCATGAGGATTTTCCAATAAGGGCATGGGGCCCCAACCCCAAAGGATGTGGAAGGGATGGCTATATATGTTTTCATTATTTTCCTTGATAAACTCGACTTTTATCCAAAACGCTGGCCATAAAAATTGTTTCACAACTTTCTGCTTCTGTTCTAATTTTGGCTACATTGATTTTGTTTTTGCAAAAACTTTTTAATTTAATGAAATCAAAATCATCCATTCTGCATTTCATAATGTTTTCTATTTTTTATTTGGACATAAAATCTATCCTTCTTCAGAGATATGACAATTAAACTATCCATTGCTCTCCTAATTTGCTTATAGTATCAGCCCTTATGTCAAAATCATGAACCCATTTTGACCTTATCTTAGTATGTAAGCTGTTGGTCTATGCCTATTTTCTGCCATACTATTTTCCACTTCTCTCAGGATTATTTTCAAATAGTGAGTTCTTATCTTAATATGTTTTAAATGTGTTTATACAGAATTGTTAAAAAAAATTCTTAATATCCCCTTTCACTGAGATTTAGAAACCAGAGATCCATTGAACCGTTTTCAAACAAGGAATTTAATTTTAAGTAAGAGCACCTATTTCTTAATATGTGTGAAAGCACATGGGGTAAAGATAGCAATGGCTAGTTCAATAAGATTATCTGAACTTATCTGAAGCTGAAATCTTTAGGTTTATCAGGTTACAAGTTTCTAAGACAAAATTCCAACTATGGTGCTCCTGATTTAAAATCCAATGCTTAATCTGCAGTCTATCACTTACCTGCTTCATAATGTCATGTCATGAAATTAAACAAATAAAGGTTGCACTGGCATAACATCAGTTTGTCTAAATAATAATGTAAATGGTATTTTTAAAATTCTTGCCTACATTCATAATTATTTCCTATAGTTATACAGTCCAATATGGCCCAAAAGCAAACTTGATCTCTGATGGGATAGAAATTCCTTTAAAAAGTAATTACTTAGGTTCTAATTTATCATGTGGCTTTAAGGGAAAAAAATATATAGATCTCTGGCTCATATAAAAGTTATTTTGCATTCAGTAGGCAATTAACTAGAGATGTTTTTATAAAATGTAGATGTGATTTTCAAAATCCCATTAACCTTGGTCACACAAATATGACTTTTCATTCTCAAAACCATTAAAAAAAAAAAGCTGTCTTATATAAATAAAACAATTTTCCTTTCCAAACCCCTGAATTTTCTTTACTATTTAAATAAAAGACCACGCTTCTTAACATAACTTAAATTTTAAGTTAATGCATTGCTTTTAGGCAATCCTGTTGAGATTTCCCTGCATAACAAATACAGCAAGCTAGACTATTCTATAACATTTCCATAGACAAGCAGCCTAACATCTTCAAGTAATCTCCAGACATTTTTAATGTGTTTCTACAGAATTGTTAAAAACATATTTCTCAACATCCTCTCTCACTAAGATGTACCCAACTAGAGATCCATTGAACCGTTTGTTTTCAAACAAGGAATTTAATTTTAAGCAAGAGCACCCATTCCTTAATTTGTGTGAAAGCACATGGTGTAAATGTGGCAGTGACTGACTCAATGACTGAGATTATGGTCACTACTCAGAATGGAGTTGTGTTCAATATGAAACTATGTAAATTTTATTTTATTTGAGAAAAAAACGACTTCAAAGTAAAGAAGGTGTTGAACTTTAGCAAATAATGTAGAAGAATATGGTCATAGTATTGAATGAGTACCATGACTAAAACAGGTAAGAAGAAAAACCAACAAAGTCTTTAACAGTTATGAAGAAACACATTTATAACAACATTTAAGATACCAATTTTTAGTACAGAGGTGATGGACAGATGGACATATATTCCTTATTATTCTGTGTATGTGTGTGTGCCTGATTGCCTGTGCGCATATATGATTTGACCCTTTCTATTCCAAGTACAATGTTCTGCTTCCTTATATTGAATGTTCTACTAGTAAAATCCTGATTTTTAAATTTCCAGGAAAAAACCCTACGTTTTCACTCCAGACTTGCTTATATCTAAATATTCCATTGATTGAACATTCAGTTAGCATTTACTAGACACTGAAATGCATTGTGCTTTAAGGTAAAAATACAAAAACAGAAAACAAACAGTTTATGCCCTAAGACCTTCTGTCCTATTTTGGGAAAAACAACAGGTACATATGAAATAAATACAAAATTACATCTGAGGGGATGTCCCTCATAATTAGGGTTGGGGAAGTCATGAAAGGACCTACATAGGAAATGGCATAAGGTAAATTTTGAAGAATGCTTAAAATTCTATTAAACAGAAAGAGGAATTATATTCTAAAGATGGGTGGGGGAAGCATTATGTAAGAAATTATATACCTTTTGGAAGATATAAATAAATGAACATTCAGCTTACCTTGAATATGGAGTGAATGAAGGAGAGAATTATATAAAATTATTAGGATAGGCTGGGATCAAATCATGAGAGTCTTTAAAAAGTCAAAGATATTTATATTTTATGTGGTTATGAAGTAGCTACTAAAACTTTTGAGTACGGAAATGACCTATTCAGGGTTATATTCTAGTAATATATTTTGCATCTATATATGCAACATAGATTAGAAAGGGTGAGCCTAGAGGCAAGTAGAATAAGATTAGAAGCATAAAGAAGTTGAAACAAGATCAGTATATGAATGGGCGTAGTGGCTATGGAAGGAAATAGATACTGGAAATAATGTGAAGGTAGAATCGAGAAGTCTTGACTGTTAATGATTGGGTTATCTCCTTTATAGGGTCAAGGAAAACTGACTCCATAGTAGTGAAGCTGGATTATTTTAAGGCATGGTTAACAAAAATAAAGAAGCTAAAAAAATAAGTTTGGACTTAAGAAAAGAGAATAAGGGTATGAAACAAAACGAGTTAGATTTTGGACATGTAAACTTTAAGAGAGTCATGGGTTATCTTAGTAGAAATGTCAAATGATCCAGGACTAGAATTTGGGAGAGAGATGAGACCTAAATGTAAAAAATCAGGGATCTATCTTAATAAAGATGATAGTTGAACCACAAAAGAATTATGAAGATAGAATGTAGTGAGAGAATAGGACTTGGACTTCAGGGTATTGCACAGATGATGATCCAGCAAAGGAGAATGTGAAGGAGTAGTCAAACAGGTAAGACAAATGAAAGATAGTGTCACAGAAACACATTCTAGAAGGAAGTAATAGCAACAAAATCAAATGTCACAAATAAGGACCTTTTTTTTTTTTTGACAAGAATGCTTATTGAATTGTGAGAAATATGAGCATTTTTCTATATTACAGTAATCGAATGAGTAAAATAAATCATTTGCTAATTCTGACTACCACTATTTTCTTTTTTTTTAATTTTTATTTAATAATTACTTTATATTGACACTCGTTTCTGTTCCAATTTTTTTTCCCTCCCTCCCTCCACCCCCTCCCCTAGATGGCAAGCAGTCCTTTATATGTTGGATATGTTGCAGTATATCCTAGATACAATATATGTTTGCAGAACCGAACAGTTCTCTTGTTGCATAGGGAGAATTGGATTCAGAAGGTATAAATAACCCGAAAGAAAAACAAAAATGCAGATAGTTCACATTCGTTTCCCAGTGTTCTTTCTTTGGGTGTAGCTGCTTTTGTCCGTCATTTATCAATTGAAACTCAGATCTCTTTGTCAAAGAAATCCCCTTCCATCAAAATATGTCCTCATACAATATCGTTGTCGAAGTGTATAATGATCTCCTGGTTCTGCTCATTTCACTTAGCATCAGTTCATGTAAGTCTCGCCAGTCCTCTCTGTATTCATCCTGCTGGTCATTTCTTACAGAACAATAATATTCCATAACATTCATATACCATAATTTACCCAGCCATTCTCCAATTGATGGGCATCCATTCATTTTCCAGTTTCTAACCACTACAAACAGGGCTGCTACAAACATTTTGGCACATACAGGTCCCTTTCCCTTCTTTAGTATTTCTTTGGGATATAAGCCCAATAGAAACACTGCTGGATCAAAGGGTATGCACAATTTGATAATTTTTTGGGCATAATTCCAGATTGCTCTCCAGAATGGTTGGATTCGTTCACAACTCCACCAACAATGCAATAGTGTCCCAGTTTTCCCGCATCCCCTCCAACATTCATCATTATTTTTTCCTGTCATCTTAGCCAATCTGACAGGTGTGTAGTGGTATCTCAGAGTTGTCTTAATTTGCATTTCTCTGATCAATAATGATTTGGAACACTCTTTCATATGAGTGGTAATAGTTTCAATTTCATCCTCTGAAAATTGTCTGTTCATATCCTTTGACCATTTATCAATTGGAGAATGGCTTGATTTCTTATAAATTTGAGTCAGTTCTCTATATATTTTGGAAATGAGGCCTTTATCAGAACCTTTAACTGTGAAAATGTTTTCCCAGTTTGTTGCTTCCCTTCTAATCTTGTTTGCATTAGTTTTATTTGTACAAAGGCTTTTTAATTTGATGTAATCGAAATTTTCTATTTTGTGATCAGTAATGGTCTCTAGTTCATCTTTGGTCACAAATTTCTTTCTCCTCCACAAGTCTGAGAGATAAACTATTCTATGTTCCTCTAATTTATTTATAATCTTGTTCTTTATGCCTAGGTCATAGACCCATTTTGATCTTATCTTGGTATATGGTGTTAAGTGTGGGTCCATGCCTAATTTCTGCCATACTAATTTCCAATTATCCCAGCAGTTTTTATCAAATAATGAATTCTTTTCCCAGAAGTTAGGGGCTTTGGGTTTGTCAAACACTAGATTGCTATAATTGACTATTCTGTCTTGTGAACCTAGCCTTTTCCACTGATCCACTAATCTATTTCTTAGCCAATACCAAATGGTTTTGGTGACTGCTGCTTTATAATATAATTTTAGATCATGACTACCACTATTTTCATCTCTTTCTCTTCTCAAATTTCAGTAGTTCCTTATTACCTATTAGATAAATTATAAATTTTATCAACAATCTGGTTCTAACTTATACTCATGTTTTCCTTTCGGTTTATTACCCTCAGGGAGGTTTTGGGGGTGGGAAATGTGTATTTCCATCTCTCTGCCTTTGCTCATGTGTTTCTTAGAATACTTGCTCATGTGGAATCTTGGAATATATGTCTACCCAGTTCAATAACTTAAATCTTCATATTATCATATCTCTATCTTCCTCCAGAGTCCAGAGTCCACTTTTTTCATGGAGACTCCCTTGACACAAATAAAAGTACCTCTTCCCTCCTCAAATTTCTTGTAACATCTTGTCTGAACTTGAAACATACATCTATATTCTTTCATTCATAAGGATTGAATATTTTCTCTTCCCTTAATGAGACATATATTAAAAAAGGAACCATGTCATGTCTATCTTACTGATATGGCATACATGATTTTATTGAATAGAAGGCTAGTCACAGAATCAGGAAGACTTACTATAAATCCTATCTCTGTGAACATGAGGAAATCATTTAACTTCTCAATGCCTTAGGCAAATCTCAAAAACTTGCAGCTTTGATTAAAGTAATCACATTAAATTTATGAAGTATGTATTTGTTCAGATTTTGGGTCAACTTGCATTTTTTCAATGAATCTGGATCTCATAGACTGAGGCTATTCATAAATTTCTAAGAAGGTTTGAAACTGGGAGTGACCCATTCACAGTTTGCAAAGAAGTCTTTGCATGTTTGTTTTAAACTCTTTAGAAAATCTGTTCCTTCATCAATTTGCTGGAATAATAGTACAGCTAACTATTTACTAGTAAAGGATCAATGCCATTCTTTGGAGCCTTTAGAAAGCGAACAAGTTAGTATGACTTGCATCCACTTCTTTTAAGTCATCTCCTGCAGTAAAAATGAAGAGTCAGCAAAGAAATAAGAACTCAGCTCTTAAAAGGAAATCATTCTTCATCTTTTTCCCCCTTTAAAAAGATTCACCTATTAGAAAACACCATACCAAAGAGAGATCAGTTATGGAGAATACAGGTGTAGAATCCAGTTGTGTTTCAGAAAGAAGCATTGCTAGACAGACCAGGGGAACAACTTACCAACAGAGACACTTTGCCCAGGATACATAAAGATACCACACAATATAAGAGTCATGTAATGCCATTTAGATGTGAGTTGCCTTAATCACATGTATTCCCAACATGTATGTATCTCTACCAGTGTCCTCAATCTTCCTACTGATGTGGCTTATATATATTTGGAAGAATATACCTCAGATTTATGAGGGAAGGAGATATTTTTCAGTCAATTAACAGGTATTTATTTATGCAAATGCCTTTAATTTGGCTTTATTATTGCTAGCTAATTATTAAAGGTGAACACAACAGTGGCAGCTTACAAGATTTATTTTTAAGAGTGTTAATTCCACAATTAATTCTTGAATCTAAGATAGTAATGCACTAGCATCTAACCTGTGCATGAGTTTAAGATCTCTAAAAGGATACTGCAGTTGTTTTCTACTGCTCATTTTATTATAGCTTAATAGTTTGAGTAGCATTTAATTGAATTTGAAAGCATAAAAGAATACACACATACACACACACACACACACTTATATCTGTATTTTTTTTCCCTCACTCATAATTAGGTATGCTCATTCCAATCCAAGAGCTAACACCTCTTACAACCTCGCTTTATCTAGGTGAAAAAGGACCTGTCTCTTTATTAAGTTGTAACTTTGGTTGGGTGTTTATACCAGCTACTAGCATCAGTACTTTATCACTATTTCAGACTTTTCCCTGCTTGCAAAAACAGAGGACTACCATAACCTATATCCTCATTACTATCATGCCTTCTATGTTAGCACATAGGAAATATAAGCAGATTCAATTCTGAGATTCAGCAGAATGCAGCAATTTTCTTCTTCATTAAATCAGGTTCCACCTCTCCTTGCATTCACCCTTGAGTGAGCAGAGAACAAAGGCTCGCTTGGCTCTTATATATCTTTTTACAACTGCAACTTACATTGCAGCAATACACATCACTGTTTTCAGCTGACAGAAATACACGATTTCTGTGTTATTTCTTCTTGCTTTTGCCCATCTATCTAATTTCAACTTCATCCCAATGTCTCATTGGATTAAAAAAACTCTTTTTCAGGTTCCACAATAATCATCTTAAAATAAAGCTATGATTTCGTCACTCTAGATTTTTAAAAGAATGTCTCCTTTCTTTGGCATTCAAAGCCTTTCACATTATGGTTCTAGCCTTCATTGCCAGATTTATTTCATATCACATACACATGAACTATACCTTTCAACAAAACTAGCCTAATGGCCAGTTTCTAGCAGTTGCACCTAGTAGGTATTTGATAAGTGTTTTTTGTTTTAATTGAATTGAATTCCTTCCCTTTCTCTTCCAAAACTTCTCCCTTTCATCATTTCCTCTCTCATTTTAATTTTTTCTTAAGTACTATCCCTTCCCTTCAGCCTGCAAATTGCACCAATCTCCCACATGCTTGTAAAACCTTCACTTGACTCTCCCAAACCCTAAAATCATTATGATACACACACACACACACACACACACACACACACACACACACACACAAATATAGATAGATAGATAGATAGATAGATAGATAGATAGATAGATAGATAGATAGATATAGATATAAAATCGTTCATAATCTACCCCCTAGGAAAAGAATTGATTTAAAAGAAAAATTTTTTTTTGAAAATGTGTTGCCCTTTATCACTTTCTACTTAAATCAAATGAACAAGCATTTATTAAGTGCTTATTATGTGCCACTCATTGTACTAAATGCTAGGAATATAAATACAAGCATGAAGAAAATGCAACTCTTGCATCTATACATACATCCTTCCTCTCTCTCTTTAACTTTTAGTCATGTATCACTAACTTCCTGCTCTACCTATATATGTTATCATCTCAAACTCAGAAAGTGCAAAAAGGAAATCATTATTTTTACCCCAAAACTACAACCTTTTTCATTTTGCTATTTCTCTTAAAGATACTGCTAATCTTTCAGTACCTGAAGTTCTAAACAGTTCCTTTATATAGCTCCATATGGAACAAATTGCCACTGTTTCCAATCGTCCTTCTGCCACATCTCTTCTTTTCTTTTCATTTGTACAGACATCCCCCCTTTTTTGTAGTGGTACAGAGATAGGTTTTAATGCATTTAATACAAATTTCTTTCTTTTTTACCATTTTTATTGAAGCTTTTTATTTTCAAAACATATGTAAGGATAATTTTTCACCAGTGACCCCTGCAAAATCTTGTATTCCAATTTCTCCCCTTGCCCCCCTTCCCCTAGATGGCAAGTAATCCAATATATATTAAACATGGTAAAATATATGTGAATTCAATATAGGCATATTTATACAATTATCTTGGTAGATGAAAAAATCAGATCAAAAAGAAAAAAAATGAGAAAAAATAAAATTCAAGAAAACAACAACAAAAAAGTGAAAATGCTATGTTATGATCCACAATCACTTCCCACAGACCTCTCTCTGGATGTGGATGGCTCTCATCATCATAAAATCATTGGAACTGGTCTGAATCATCTCATTGTTGAAAAAAGCTACGTCTACCAGAATTGATCATTGTATAATCTTGTTGCTGTGTATAATGATCTCTTGGCTCAGTTCATTTCACTTAGCATCAGGTCATGTAGGTCTCTTCAGGCCTCTCTGAAATCATCCTGCTGATAGTGTTTTATGGAACAGCAATATTCTATAACATTCATATATCATAACTTATTCAGTCATTCTCCAACTGATGGGCATCCACTCAGTTTCCAGTTTCTTGTCACCACAAAAAGAGCTGCCACAAACTTTTTTTTTTACACATGTGGATCGCTTTCCCTTCTTTAAGATCTCTTTGGGATATAAGCCCAGAAAAGACACTGCTGGGTCAGAGGCTGTGCACAGTTTCATAAATTTTTGAACATAGTTCCAAATTGCTCTCCAGAAAGGTTGAATCCATTCACAATTCCATCAAGGTCCCAATTTTCCCACATCCCCTCCAACATTCATCATTATCTTTTTTTGTCATCTTACCCAATCTGAGAGGTGTGTAGTGGTATCTCAGAGTTGTCTTAATTTACATTTTTCTGATCAATATTGATTTAGAGCACCTTTTCATATGACTAGAAATGGTTTCATTTTCTTCCTTTGAAAATTCAGACATCCTCTTTTTATTGAGTTTTCATGTGTAATTATTAAATTTTTGCAATAGCCTCATCCAAGCTTCCAAACTTTCCCCTTTTCAGCTCATCCCCCATACAGCTGTCAAAATAATTTTGCACAGATCTCATTATATCACTACTATACTTAAAAATCTTCAATGACTCCCTATTATCTCCAGGATAAAATACAAACTCTGTTGTTGTTGCTTTTGTTTAATTTAAATCCTTTGACAATAGGACTCAAGTTTTCTTCACAGCATTTTGCTTCACACAAACTGTCAAATGTGCCAATTTTTTTCTTCCTCAAAGCCAGAATTATACAGCCTAAATCTTTCTCTTTGAATAGACTGTTTGTTCTCTTACCACAGATACACTCTTACTCTCTTTTCAACTCTTCCTGGTGAGATTTACCTTTTTTCAAGGATGAATTCAAGTAATACCTCATGCAAGAAGCTTTTCCTGTTCTTCACAATCATTAATGTGTTCTTCTTCCACAAATTGTTTTTCAATTTATCTATGTATATCCCACCAGTAAACTACAATGACCTTGATAGCAAGAATTTTGTTTTTGTTTTTGTTTTTTCCTCTCTCCTTTGTGACTAATAAAATGACTTACACTAATGCTTTATTTTTCCTCACAGGCTCAGGTTACCTGGGTTCTGGATTTCTAGAAAATTGGTAATTCAAGGAAATAATACAGCTTTAAGGTTTATTGTTTTTTGATGCAATAAGCAAACAAAGAATATATGAACATTATGGCAATAAAAGCAGACAAGAGGCTTGCATGTGTATTCACATGCAAAATACTTACCTCAGTCTGAGAGAGGAGGAGACATTAGGGCAGCAAAGACATTCAAAACTGAAGTTCAGGTGACAAAATTATATATCCTAAAATGGGCTTGAGAACAGGCAATTGAACCCATATGTAAGAAGAGATATTCCTAAACAGACTAAATATAATGGAAATATTTTCATTATCCCTTATCAATACCAAGCTTAGTTGTAACTCAGGTAGGTGTAGAGGGCCACAGATAGTGGGGAACTCTGGATGAGGTATAAGATTCTTCACCCCAGAGGGAACCTGATGACAATCTCTGGTTCAGCTCCCCATCTTCCGTAAGGGCTCTTAGCCTTCATAAGAAGTCAGGGGTTGTGGTGTAGAGAATTCATCTACATACAATAGCAAGTTGTTTATGTGGTCCATCATGAGCAGTGTGCTACAGTTATATAAGGATATTAGGCTCTATAAGGCTGAGAGAATTTGGAATAAACACACTCCATGTTTGACCATCCAGGTAAGTCCCATATCTTCACTCCTCTTCTAAGACCAAGGACTTGGGCTGGTACCAAGGTCCTTCAGAGAGCTAGTCCCGACACAACAGGTAGGGAGAGTTTCTTTATGAGAACCACAAATTGGTAAGAGGAACCAACATTAAAGTAGCAGGAGAAGAATGATTCAAGATCCTTGCAGCAATTCAAAAGTACATCCAACCAAAAGCTGCAAACTTTATCCACTTGTTACAGAATCAATAAAGGAAAAGTACACACAGTCCTTTTTGCCTTTCTCCTCCTAAGGGCATTAGACCACTTGTCCTAAATAACTCCATATTGGCATCCTATCATTATAAATATAATACCAAACAATATCCATTACATTAAACAATATCAAATAGTAATAGTAACATCAACAATTTAAATTTGTAATTATTATAAGTCAGCAGATACTTAAGAAATGCATCTTGAAATGAACTGATTTCAGCTGCCATCTACATTAAAAGTATTTTGGGGATTTTGATTCAATGTATAAGAGTAATAGATATAAATATATTTGTGTATGTGTCCATCAATAAAGGGAGAACTGTGCTTAGAGTCAGGGAAACCTGGATTCAAGTATTTTTTTCTAATATATGCGAGTGTGGAAAAATCATTCTCAAAAAATATAAATTGCAGAGAAAATGTGGATCCATACTGGCAGAGGGAATTCCTCAACAAGAGTACCATATACTGATGAAATCTCAGGGGAGAGAGAAGAGAGAAAACAGAGAGAGAGAGAGAGAGAGAGAGAGAGAGAGAGAGAGAGAGAGAGAGACAGAGAGAGAGAGAGAGAGAGAGAGAGAGAGAGTTGGATGGATGGATGCATAGAACTCTAAAATTAGAGAGGGATTATTTACAATTTCACAGTTAGGCAGAAAAGACTGCAGTGTTAATTATTGATGAGGTAGCACTAACGGGATTAGGGTGTTGTACCATCAGATTTCAAATCTTTACCTTCTATCCAATTTTGCAATGAATATATCCCAAATGGAAAACCACCATATCTATATTGTTGCCCTCTTGATTAAACTCTGATATAATTCAGTAAAGAGTGTGGATTCAATTCTTTCCTTCCATTGTATGTGAATCACTTCAATTGGTCTCTTAGAGACCTATCAGCTAAATGAACTAACATAGTGCCCTTGCCACAGGACAGCCAGAATCTCAGGTTTAAACATGATTAGAAAAGATAAGTCTCAGATGTATAGAAAATGCTAAAAGGCAAAAAAGATTTTACATTTAGATATGAGAAAATTCAGACTTTCTCTGCTTAGTATGTTATTTATGGTTAAGTTCTTTCAAGAAAATTATAGCTTATTTTAGCTATTGGAAAATCCTACTTGAACAGAAGCTTATTACTGAAGGGAAAAAAGAGTATATAGTTCTTATTTCTGAACTAAGGATGTTGAATCATGATTATAAAGACTATAATGTCAAAATCCAATTGCTGATAAATTGTCTCTAGACAGTTATAATAGGGCAATGATTCATTACTTTTAGGTATGAAGGAAATCTACATTTTTCCTTCTAAAGCTGAAGAAAACTAAATGTCATATACTTAAACATTGGAAAGAGTTTTTAAAGGTCATTTGGCCAACCTCTTTATTTTACAAACTGGAAAACTGAAACCTGGAGGGTTAGGTGACTTACTCAAGCTTACTCAGCAAGTTAACTGGCATGCAAAGGCAAATCTTGTGGCTTCAAATTCAACATTCTCTACTGTTCTACGCTGCTTCCCAAGGAAGACATGCTTCTTGTCCATCAACACTTCATTCTTCCCCAAAAAGAAGACAGAATGATTTATACTCTTAAGTATGAAGGAAATCAACATATTTTCCTCTCAAGCTGAAAAAAAAAACCCTAAATTTCATTGATTTTAAATTAGCCAATTCCTCTGTTTTTACAAATGATGAAACTGAGGCCTGAAGAAATTAACTAACTTGCTCAGGCTGGCAGAGTTAATTGTGTTAGATTCAAAGCCAAATTTTGTGGCTCCAAATTCAATGCAGTCTAGTGCTCTCTGCTGCTTTCATGAAAATTATATGTTTCATGTCTATCAGCAACTCTTTCTTCCAGAAAAAAATTATAAATGCAAGTATTTAAGTGTTATTACTGGAATAGTGTATATATGTGAAGTATCTCCTTCCTTCTCACATTATTTGATGATTATCAATACTTGCTTTTTGCAACTATAGGACAAATTTCTTTTTCTTCAATTCAATTAATATTTATTAATCACCAGACATGTGCCTTTATACTGTAGTCTGCATTAAAAGAGATATAATCATATATATATATATATATATATATATATATCATATATTTCATAGGGTCATGGATGTACAAGAAACATCAAAAGCAAACTGTCCCTAATTCTTCTATTTTATAGACCAAGAGAATGAGGTCCCTGAAACAAGTAGAAGAATGTTCAAAGTCAAATAGGTAGCAAATAACAGAAATGGGATTTGAATTGAGGTTCTCTATAATTGAGTCAATTCTCTTTTCCATATGTCACATGGACTCCTAGTTAAATTTGAGCTTTACTTTTAAGGATATCATAAACTTATAAGTATAAAGAGACTAATAGGCTCATATTTGTATGACCATTTGTATAAGATGCCACCTTGCTCCCATCCGCTTTGAGATTTGGGCAGTTTAATGTGTGAAAAGGAGCAGAAGTATAGACAGTTCTAAGAGTACCTAAAAGAAAGTTCTCAAAGAAAGATACTTGGGGAAAAACAGGCTTTTCTAAAAAGAACATTAGAGAAAGCTACACCTCAGAGCATACATAATACTAAAAAATGAAAGATATATAAAGAGGATTTTCCCCAATAGCCTACACACACACACACACACACACACACACACACACACACACACACATATTTCAGATTGAGGAATAACTGTATGATAAGTCAATTTGTACAAGTAGACCCACTATTAAGGAAGAGTCAGTGAAAAACAGAATACAAAAAACAGCAAAATAGAAGAAACTGAGGATGTACTCCATGGATTGAAAGGACCAGAACTCAGCAGTGTTTTCTTAGACTGAACAGATGATTTCTATAGAACAGCAATCCTTTTTAGAGATGAGAGAAGAACTTAGAGGCTATCCTGATCATTGCTGAACGGAATGGACAAGCTTTGAAACTGGGAACTGATTGAAGGAGAGGAAAAAGCATTGCTGCTGGAAGCTGATGGGTGAAAATAAGAATCATCTGCTTATGAACAAAGTGGCTAGGGAAGTTCTGAAAAAGGTCTCATTTCTAAAATATATAATGAAATGTGTTAGATTTATGAGAATACAAGTCATTCCCTAATTGATAAATGGTCAAAGTATATGAACAGACAATTTTCAGATGATGAAATTAAAGCCATCTATAATTAAAGGAACAAATTCTCTCAATCACTATTGATTAGAGAAATGCAAATTAAAACAACTCTGAGGTACCATCTCACACATCTCAGATTGGCTAAGATGACAGGAAAAGATAATTATAAATGTTGGAAGGGGTGTGGGAAAACTGGTTTGCATTGCTGCATTGTTGGTGGAGTTGTGAAATGATCCAGCCATTCTGGAGAGTAATCAGGAAGTATCCCCAAAGGGCTATGAAACTGTGCATACCCTTTGACACAGTAGTGCCATTACTGGGTCTATATTCCAAGGAAATCCTAAAGGAAGGAAAAGCGCCCACATCTGCAAAAATGTTTGTAGCAGTTCTTTCTGTGGTAGCAAAGAATTGGAAAATGAGTAGATGCCCATCAATTGGGGAATGGTTGAACAAGTTATGGTACATGAAGGTAATGGAATATTATTGCTCTATAAAAAATGATAAACAAAGCTGATTATAGAAAAGCCTGGAAAGATTTACATGAACTGATGCTGAGTGAAATAAGCAGAACCAGGAAAATATTTTACACAATAAAAGCAAAAATGTGCAATGATCAGCTATGAAGGACTTGGTTCTTTCAGTAGTTCAATGATCTAAAGCAATCCCAATAGACTTCATACAGGAAATGTCATCCTTCTTCAGAGAAAGAACTAAGGAGATCAACTATAAATCAACATCTGCTATGTTCACTTCTTTTTTCTGTTTTTTAATCCCTCCCATTATTTTTCCCTTTGACTGATTTTTCTCTCCCACCGTGATTCATAGAACAATGTGTATTAAAATAAATAAACATATTATAATAGAAAAATAAATTAAGGGAGTGTAGGGAAATGTATCTATCAGACATATGGATAAGGGAAGGGATTATGAGCAAACAGAGGGCATTATGAGAAATAAAAGATTATTTTAATTGAATGAAATTAAGACATTTGCACAAACAAAACCAATGAAGCCAAAATTAGGAGGAAAACTATAAACTGAGTGGAGGGGGAGATGTGCAGTAATTTTCTCTGATAAATGCCTCATTTCTCAAATATAACTTAGTCAAATGTATAAAATAAGAGCCATTCCTCAATTGATACATGATTAAAGGATATTAACCAACAGCTATCAAGAAATCAAATATGTTAATAGTCATGTGAAAAAAAATGCTCTAAATCACAATAAGAGAAATGGCAACTAAAATAACTCTGAGATACAACCTCACATCAATCAGACTAACTAACATGCCATAAAAGGAAAACTACAAATACTGGTGAGGGTTTAGAAAAATTTGAACAATAATATATTCTTGATGGAGTTGTAAACTCCATAATTTGGAGAATAATTTGGAACTACACTCAAAGCACATTAAAATATATATATTTGTTGATGCAGCAATAGGACTACTAACCCTATATCCTAAAAAGATTAAATAAAAATGAAAAGGATCTATTTATTTATACAAAAATATTTATAGCAGCTACATTTTTGGTGGTATGGAATTGGGAATAGAGGGAATGTTCATCAATTAAAGAATGGCTGAATAAGTTGTGAAATGCAATTGCAATGTGATACTATTGTACTATAAGAAATGATAAATAGGATGATTGCAGAAAAATCTGGGAAGATTTATATGAACTGTTACAAAATGAAGTAAGCAGAATCTAGACAACAATGTACAAAATAACAGCTATATTATAAGGATGATTAATAATGATCAAGGCAATGATTCAAGACAATTACAAAGGGCTCGTGATGAAAATGCTATCCACCTTCAGAGAAAGAATTATTTCTGAATACAAATTTAAGCATATTTATTTTAAAAAATATTTACATCTATTTTTATTTTATATTTTATTTTGTACCATGGCTAATATAGAAATATGTTTTATATGACCTCACATGTGTAATAAAAATCATATTGTTTGCCTTCTCAAGAAATGGGGAGGAATAAAGATTGTAGGGAGAAAATTTTGAACTCAAAATTTCATATTAAGGGTTTTTTGCCGTGTATTTGGGAAATATTTAACAAAATAAATAAAAAGAATTATATTTAGAAAAAGAATTAATGCTGTCATTTGGACATTTCTTTAAAAGAAAACTAGAAAACCAGTGAAAGTTTCTTATCTACACTTGTGAGTAGAAAGTTTATTCCACCCCAAATAGGATTATACCTAGGATTCTGAAAAATGAGATGTAGCCCTATGCCCAAACTCTAACCTGGTAACCTTTGCTAACTTGCCAATGTGATTGTAGTTTGAACTGAGTGAGCAATACAATTGATGGATGGGAAGTGGCATGGGAGAGGGAAGATACAGAGAGCAACTGACATAGAAAAAGTGAAAGACAGACACAGAGAGTTAAATACAAAGATAGAGACAAAGAGAAAATTTAGAGAAAAGTGATTTAATATCTATCCAATTGCATTATAATATTGAAGCTAAATCTCCAACACACTAAGTGACTTGCCCAAAATTATATAAATAATAAATAACAGACCTGGGATTATAAAATAATCATAATTAAGTACAAAGATAAATTCATTTGAACTCAATAATGTCTCTATGAAGCAAGCAAGGTTTGTAATTTTTTTCCCTACAGTTTTCAGAAGACATTAAGGTTTAAAATATGAGCAAGTTAGTCAAGGTCACAAAGCTAATAAATGCCAGAAATAGGATTTGAACCTAGTTTCCTGTCTCTATATGTATATTCCTTTCCATTAAGCTTACATTTAGCATTTTACCATCACAAAACAGTTTCATACACTAGCCTGAAAACAACCCTACATGCTAGACAGTTCCTGAATTATAATCCTCATTTTTTTTTCAGATAAAGTGGAAGGTACATCCTGAATT